>NC_089762.1:3854975-3957475 GCF_040412425.1 Macrobrachium rosenbergii
TTTACCTGTCCGCCCTCAGGTCTTAAAAACTACCAAGGCTAGAGGCCTGCAAATTGGTATGTTGATCATACACCCTCCAATCATCAAACATACCAAATTGCAGCCCTCTAGCCTCCTCAGTAGTTTTGATTTTATTTAAGGTTAAAATTAGCCATAATCGTGCTTCTGTCAACGATATAGGACAGGCCACCACCGGGCAGTGATTAAAGATTCATGGGCAGCGGCTCATAGAGCATTATACCGACACCACCGAAAGTTAGATCTGTTTTCGGTGGTCTTGATTATACGCTGTACGGAAAACTCGACTGCGCCGAAGAAACGGCGGTCATTAACTTGGAAATCAAACATCTATATTACACGGAAAATGAGGTGAGTATAAAGCCGATATAAAGATATAAAGTGTTTAACAACTTCAGGAAAATGTTCAGTAGTTTTGCGATGGAGACGACTTTAAAGGCTTCGCGGTGGGACGTCGTGGAACCTGAACAGAACGTGGATACTGAAGCTCTGAAAAAACGAGTAGCACGAGCTAACTTTAGAGGCACAGGCTCACAGGCGAGAGCGGGTCCAGAAAAATTCCATGGAGGTGCCCCACCAATTTTCATATACATATTCTTTATTTACATATGTATATGTATATACATATAATATGTGTATATATATTTATATATATACATAATTATTTTGTCATTATTTTTCATAGGGGGGCACGTGCCCAGGTGCCCCCCCCCTGGGTAAGCTAGTGCTCACAGGAGATAGCAAAAGATATAGGATGGCCAAACGGAATTATCTTCTGACGATAATCTTATTCTTATGACCCTAATTGTGACAAAGCAATTATTATTATTATTATTATTATTATTATTATTATTATTATTATTATTATTATTATTATTATTATTCAGAAGATGAAGAACCCTATTCATATGGGACAAGCCCACCACAGGGGCCACTGACTGGAAATTCGAGCTTCCAAAGAATATGATGGTGTTCATTTGGAAGAAGTAAGAAATCACCAGTTCAAAAATTTTGTTCAGAAAGGAAGATCTCGAATACATGGCGTGAACATAAATACCTAGTTTTCCGCCCTAGCAGGGAGGTAGTTCCATCAATGCACCTCACGCGATTGCTCTGTAGGCATTACCTAAGGTTCATTGCTGTGTCCCTAAGGCCCATAGCTGCAACCCCTTTCATTCATTTTACTGCACCTCCTTTCATTTCCTCTTTCTTCCATCTTACTTTCCAGCCTCTCCTAACAATTGTTTCATAGTGCAACTGCTTTGTGGTTTTCCTCCTGTTACACCTTTCAAACCTTTCTACTCTCAATTTTCCTTTCAGAGCTGAATGACATCACAGGTCCCAGCGCTTGTCCTTGGGCCTAAATTTTATATTCCATTCCATTCCTATTTTCCCGCGAACATTTACAGGCTACAATCATGTTTTCAAGTGGTGTTTGTTTTTAGGTTCTGAATGAAGATAAATACCCAGTAATGTCAAATATTCAAAATCATTAAATACTTCGTTTCCTATATACTGAGGCGGTGGCCGGAAATAGTGACAGGAAAAAAGTCACAATTCTGGCTAGGAAAAAAGTCACAGGGGAAAAAGTCACATTAATTTATAGTGGCTGGTAATAAAGTCACAGGAAAAAAGTCACAATTTTGGCTAGGAAAAAAGTCACAGGAAAAAATCACATTGATTTATGGTGGCCGGAAATAAAGTCAGGGAAAAAAATCACAAGAAAAAAAGGCATAATTTTGGCCAGGAAAAAAGTCACAGGAAAAAAATCACATTGATTTATGGTGGCCAGAAATAAAGTCACAGGAAAAAATCGCAAGGAAAAAAAGACAATTTTGGCCAGGAAAAAAGTCACAGAAAAAAAATCACATTGATTTATGGTGCCTAGTAATAAAGTCACTGGGAAAAATTCGCAATATTTCTTGATATTTACAATCTTTTGTTCATGTTTATACGGAAGTCCCCAAAGGGCTTGTACTGAACACGCCGCAAAGGTGAATATGCAGTACATACCGGGTTAAAACCCTTGGGGGTCACTGTCTAGGAAACATTAATGTGACTTTTTTCTGTGACTTTTTGCCTTTTTTTCTGTGACTTTTTTACCTGTGACTTTTTTACCTGTGACTTTTTACCTGTGACTTTTTTCCTGTGGCTTATTCCTGTGACTTTTTTCCTGTGACTTTTTTTCTGTGACTTTTTCTGTGACTTCTTCCTGTGACTTTTTTCCAGTGACTTTTTGCTGTGACTTTTTTACCTGTGACTTTTTCCAGTGACTTTTTCCTGTGACTTTTTTCTGTGGCTTTTTTACCTGTGACTTTTTTCTGCGACTTTTTTCTGTTACTTTTTTACCTGTGGCTTATTCCTGTGACTTTTTTCCTGTGACTTTTTTTTCTGTGACTTTTTCTGTGACTTTTTTCCTGTGACTTTTTTGCTGTGACTTTTTACCTGTGACTTTTTTCCAGTGACTTTTTTACCTGTGACTTTTTTCTGCGACTTTTTTCTGTGAATTTTTTACCTGTGACTTTTTACCTGTGACTTTTTTACCTGTGCTTTTTTCCTGTGACTTTTCTGTGACTTTCCTGTGACTTTTTCATGTGACTTTTTACCTGTGACTTTTTTACCTGTGACTTTTTTATACCTGGATTCACTGAGACTTGTCAAGAAGAAGCACGGTCCAAGAATGACTAATCAATAGCGTTGCTTTTCCTGGAGTTCACTACTCAGTGATTTACCCAATTTTTTTTATCAATAATAAGAGCCCTCTCTGTCGTGCATTACGTGGCGGGGTAGGGGGGGGGTTCTTAATAACTGTATTTAGAACTGCATCATCTGCAGTTTCAAGGTCGACAGTCATATCGCTGAAAGTCTCAAAACGCTACTGATAAACATGATAGATATTATTTCTAAAAATCAAAGCAGTGCATAATCTTTTGTGATCTTATGTTCTAACTAAACTTAGGAAGAAATATGGCATGTCTTTAATTCGTCAAAATATGTAATCATTCCGACTTTATGAGTATCAAGACATAGCAGTTTTATTATTCTTTTTGTCAGTGCTTTTATTTAGCCTTAGTTCTGTCTAACGAATGGTGCATATATATATATATATATATATATATATATATATATATATATATATATATATATATATATATATATATATATATATATATATATATATATATATATATGCACCACATGCAGAACCTGGGCACTGTGACCCCAGTTTTAGCGACCATAAATCAATCAATCAGTGTTTTAACCGTTTGCAAACCACCATCACAATGCTAACTTCATTCATCCAGGATCATCCAGCATCCGAACTTCGACGCTTCGACCCTACGTCACGACATCGCTCTCATCCAACTGGCGACCGCCCTTGACCTGGATGCTGACCCGCGCCTGGCGCCCGTGTGTCTGCCCACGCCCGAGAAGCGGTATGCAGGCGCCATAGCCGTCGTCGCTGGCTGGGGGAAACTGGGCGAGGGTGAGGTTAAGGTTGAGTGGAGGAGGAGGAGGTGTACGCCTCCTGCCTCCTCCCTTCGTGAGGAGGGAGAAGTTCTTTACTGATTCTTTCTCCTGCGTGGTTTAGGTGACAGTCTGTCTCTGTCTCTCTCGCTGCAGAGATCCTCCGAGGTAGAAATCGAAGTCGGCAAAATGGGAAGAAGAATGGTTTCATATTTTTAATTTTGTAACTAGTTTTTTTTTTTGGCAACAATTGGTTTCATTTTTTTTTTAACTTTTTTTGGGAACAATTGTTTTCATATTTTTATTTTCTAAGTAGTTTTTTTGGTAAAAATTGGTTTCATCTTTTAAATTTTTTTAACTAGCTTTTGTGGCAACAATTGGTTTAATTTTTTAAAATTTTCTAACCAGTTTTTTTGTCAAGAATTGGTTTCATTTTTCAGATTTTCTAATTAGATTTTTTGGCAACAATTGGTTTCATATTTTTAATTTTCTAACTAGTTTTTTTTGGCAGCAGATCCTCCGAGGTAGAAATCGAAGTCGGCAAAATGGGAAGAGGAATGCTTTCATTTTTCGAATTTTTTTAATTAGTTTTGTTTTTGGCAACAATTGATTTAATTTTTTTAAAATTTTCTAACTAGTTTTTTTTGGAAACAATTGATTTCATTTTTTAAATTCTCTAATTAGTTTTTTTGGCAACAATTGGTTAATTTTTAAAAATTTCTAGCTACTGTTTTTTGGCAACAATTGGTTTCATATTTTTAATTTTCTAACTACTTTTTTTGGCAACAATTGGTTTCATATTTTTAATTTTCTAACTAGTTTTTTGGCAACAATTGGTTTCATTTTTTTTCTATTTTTTAACTAGTTTTTTTTGGCAACAATTGGTTTCATATTTTTAATTTTCTAACTAGTTTTTTTTTGGCAACAAGTGGTTTCATTTTTTGAATTTTTTAACTAGTTTTTTTGGGTTACAGTTGGTTTCATATTTTTAATTTTCTAACTGGTTTTTTGGCAACTAGTTGTTTTAATTTTTTAAATTTTCTAACTAGCTTTTTTGGCAACAATTGGTTTCATATTTATAATTTTCTAACTAGTTTTTTTGGCAACAATTGGTTTCATATTTTTAATTTTCTAACTAGTTTTTTTGGTAACAATTGTTTTCATTTTTTTATTTTCTAACTATTTTTTTGGCAGCAGTTGGTTTCATTTTTAAAATTTTCTAACTAGTTTTTTTTGGCAACAATTGGTTTCATATTTTCAATTTTCTAACTAGTTTTTTTGGCAACAATTGTTTTCATTTTTTTTATTTTCTAACTATTTTTTTGGCAGCAGTTGGTTTCATTTTTTAAATTTTCTAGCTAGTTTTTTTGACAACAATTTGTTTCATATTTTTAATTTTCTAACTAGTTTTTTGGGGGGGAACAATTGGTTTCAATTTTTTTATTTTTTAACTAGTTTTTTGGCAACAATTGGTTTCATACTTTCTAGTTTTCTAACTATTTTATTTTTGGCAACATCATACAAAGAAAAAAAGCTAAAAATATTTTTTTTATATAAGAAAAAATCTATATTGGTAGGCCAATTGCATCTATTGTCCCACGTATTGCATAAAACAAGAGAGAAATGAACGCTCACACAGGCAAGTAAATTGGTAAAAGGTATGATTAATATTTTCCCATTCCAGTAATAACGACGACATTCTAAATCTATTTCATTTGGAAAACTACTCCCTGTTCCCCAGTACAGAACCCACTAGCAAGAATACTTGTCATGTTTATTTTTGCTTTGAAAATAGCAAAGTCCTTTTAATACCATCTTACGAATTAAGAAAAGGATTCCTTTAACACAACTCCCCCATAAGGGGCAGTGCCGTCAGTGCACCTCGCGTGGTGCACTGGAGTCATTCCTTAAGGTTCTCTGCAGCGTCCCTTTGGCCACTAGCTGCAATCCCTTTTATTCCTTTGACTGTACCTCTGTTCATATTCTCTATCTTCCATCTTCCTTTCCACCCTCTCCTAACCATTGTTACATAGTGCAGCTGAGAGGTTTCCTCCTGTGACACCTCTCAAACCTTCTTACTGTCAATTTCCCTTTTCAGCGCTGAATGACCTCATAGGTCCTAACGTTTGGCCTTTGCCTAAATCCTGTCTTCTATTCCATGCAGGTGGAGTTCAGCCTCAGTCACTCCAGAAGGTCTCGGTTCCAGTCATGACGAACGAGGAGTGTGAGTTCCCCTACAAAGGCGCCATATTTCCAGAGTCCCTCTGCGCCGGGTACCCCGAAGGAAAGCGAGACGCCTGTCAGGTGAGGGGGTACAATGCCCATTGGTGGGTCAGGGAGGTAAATATGTCCAGAGGCCTGTGTCCAAGAAAAGTGACAGCCAGTGTGAATGCAATGCAAAGCAAAGTTAAGTAAGAGGGGGGGAAAAAGGCTGTGAATTTTATTTTATTGTTCAGTAGACATTTGTGAAGGGATGACTAACCTTTGCCACAAACACAGTTTTACATCAAACCAGTCACTCCCCAATCAACACATCCATTACACACTTCATTTCTATCATAAAAGTTTTTAATCCCTCTCAACAACTGAAGTTCTCGAACGTAAAGGTTTGAGGTCCAATGATTTTTCCTATAAATTATTCTAAGGCTGGGTATGTACCTTCTTAAGACTATAAAAATTTCTAAGATTTATTTTTTTTATTTTCAATAAGTAAGTGTGATCTCTTACTTCTTCCTAATGAACACCATAATATTCTTTGGAAGCTTGAATTTCAAGTCAGTGGCCCCTTTGGTGGGCTTGTTCCATTTTAATAGGTTTCATCTTCTGAATAATAATAATAATGATAATGATAATAATAATAATAATAATAATAATAATAATAATAATAATAATAATAATGTAATATCCACTCTCATTCATCGTTCTACTTCCCTTTGCCATTGGTATTAGGCTATTTGTGCTGCCCCCAAAAAAAAATTCAGCGGAATTTTGCACGGTCCCCTTTTCTTGGGTCTTCTGAGCACTGCGAATTTTCAAATATCCTCTACCCCCCCTACCCCAAATCCCCCCTCCCAAACCTCACCCAACCAAACTATTCCCTTCACGAAAACCTTCTTCACAGAAACGTCGAGAATTTTTCGACGACTCTGTATCATTTTCTCTTGGGATCATCGTATGCTCTGGGTTCACGCTCAGTATTTTTCTTAAAGACAGTCCAAACACACGACTCCCTACCCTAATTTCTCGTTCAAATCCTAGGAAGATAAAGGTACCGACTTGCCGGTCTCGGAAAAGGTTCCGGGGTCAGTTCTCCTACCAGGAAATGTCCTTAGTTGCAAATGATGATATTATTATATTATAAAATTCGAACAGGTCAGACTTTAAAGCGAAAGGGCGTGGAAAAAAAGGAAGGTCGTGGATATTAAACCTTTTTTGGAACGTGTGGAAGCCCTTAACGAGGAATAAAACGCTAAATCCCGAAGTTTATAAAAGACCCGTAAATCCACTTCACCACTGAAATGAGAGTACGAAAACTGAAAACATAAAATTGTGTCTGAATAATATGAGCACGCCGGCTTAACAAAAATACACATATATATATTTTCTCGTGGGATTTTAATTTAAAAACGTAACCGTTCGCCTGCAAGCGAAAAGCTTATTCTAACTGGAAAAGCTTGTTTTTGGAAGGGAATAGGTTTTTCTTGGGTTCCGTAGAGATTATGTTTATACGCACGAGAAACGATTGCTTTTGACTTATTCCAGCACGCGAGGAACATTTACTAGTTTAGTGCTTTGAGGGAAGCAATTGAGTTCAATTGATTAGTTTTTTTGTAATATCTAGTTCACGCTTTAGCAACCGCAGATCTCTCTTTTTCTCCTTATAAAATCGTTCCTTTTATATAAGGGTAAGTAGGATTATCGAGGCACAACATTTGCTTGCACACCGAGAAGCAGTTTCCCGAGACTTAACCGAGTACCGAGGCCTTTCCCTGAAAAAAGCGGGACGCCATATCTTCAAAACTAACCATAGAATTTTCTTGAAAATGATCTCATTATGTTTCCCACACCCAGATGAGTCTGCCGTCACTATTGTAACCCAACCTGACCTAACCTAACCTAGGGGCATGGCAAAAAAACCGGGGCTGGTGCAGTACTAGCATAAATCTCAGGAATTTGCCACCGGGGCAGTTGTATAGCAGGATTTTTACCTAGAAAGTAAGTTAGGTGGTCGAAAGAGTGATAGAGATTATAACAAAGAAGGAATGCAGAGGTTGCTGAAAATGTATAATGTAGACGTTGGTTTGTTGAGAATGCGTAAATGTTTTCGTGACGGGTATGAAGCTTGTTGCAGATTATGTAGAAGAGAGAGGGACTGGTTTGATCCAGAGGAGAGAATGGAGAACGATACTTTGGTGAAAAGAGTGGTGTCTGGAGAGCTGGTGAGGAAGACCTTGTGCGTATATATATATATATATATATATATATATATATATATATATATATATATATATATATATATATATATATATATATATATATACATATTTGAGATATATATATATATATATATATATATATATATATATATATATATATATATATATATATATATATATATATATATATATATATATATATATATCTCAAATATGTATATGTATGTACAATATATATATACTTGTGTATGTATATATGCTTGTGTGTGTGTGTGTGTGTAATTATGCTCTGGTTCCATGCCAGAAAGGCGTCTTTGCCATTTCCACCTGCATTTCACAGTCGAACAGAAAGGTCGAGCAATCTTTTCCTATTCTAAAGAAAAAAATATACCAAAATTCCAGCAGCCTCACAAAGGCGAGCGACTCGTCTCCGTGCCATAATTCGTCAAAGACATGACTCCCACGTATCGTTTTACAGGGCGACAGCGGAGGCCCGCTAATAACTGAAGAGGGTACCCGGATGGTCCAGATAGGCGTGGTCTCCTGGGGCACCGGGTGTGCGAGACAGGGCAGACCCGGAGTGTACACGAGAGTGTCAAGTGAGTTATCTGATAGCCTTCTGTAACCTGCAGGAAGGATGTTATGGTTAATATGTTTGCGCCTTCTGGGTGAGGAGAGTGTTTTTCAGTGGTTCAAGATTTTTTTTAATTTTTAATTTTTTAAAACCCAAGTGCCAGACGTACGGTCGTAAGGCTTAAGACCTTATTGGTCGAGATAACATGTAGGAAGGATAGTTATGGTTAATATATTGACAGCTTATAGATGATGAAAGTATTTTTCAGTGGTTCAAGATTTTTTTAAATTTTTATTTTTTTTTTAGAGAGAGAGAGAGAGAGAGAGACATAATCTTGTTACATGGTGACAGAGAAATTAGTTTAATTCCAAAGAAAGATGCGGCACTTTGAATTACATGGAAAGCTTTCAATTTTAATGTTTCGTTGCCAAAGAAATATTACTTACTATTACTTAGTCAGAGGAGAGTTTTGCTTGCAGACCAATTTACGCCAAATTTTATTTCTGAGCTGTTGTGTAGCCATCCTTGTATTTAATACTCCTCTTGCTGGCAGTATATTTATATTTATGCCGTATACATGCATGCACAAACAAACACACGTACACACACATGTATAATATACATACACACGCATATCTATAATATATGTGTGTATATTGTGTATGTGTACATATATATATGTGTGTGTATATATATATATGTATATATATAATAAATATATATATTATATATATATATATAATATACATATATATATATATATATATATATATATAAAAAAGAATATATATATATATATATATATATATATATATATATATATATATATATATATATATATATATATATATACATACATACAGACTGTACGTGTGTTAATCCACATAGCCTATATGCATAATTTCTCTCTCTCTCTCTCTCTCTCTCTCTCTCTCTCTCTCTCTCTCTCTCACGTACACACAGGTAATGCACTTACACACACCCACACATGCGCGTGGAATGCACTCACCACACACGACTGAACCCCTCTTGTAACTAAGGTGGCGATCCATTTATTTCCAGAATATTTGGACTGGATCCAGAGCGTCACGGAGAGCGAAGACACGTGTGCCTGAAACTGGAGTCCTGGATTTTAGTGACTGCAGATGCTGCATTTGAGAGCTCCTCGCTCAGCTGCAGTGGTGTGGTTTGCCTGACCTTGCCAGGGGGTGATTCAGTCACCGCAAATGAGGGGAAATTCTTCAGACCTTACGCACACACATATACATACACACACATATATATTAATATATATATATATATATATATATATATATATATATATATATATATATATATATATATATATATAATGTTTTGCTTGTACGTTTGCATAAAGAATTGGTATTCGTCATTCTCGTTACATGGCCTTCACATTGGATGATTTTAACATATCTTCAAGACAAATAGCTTCTGATGTTTATGCTTCAGGAACGAAAATATCACCAGTGTTCAGTATCTAAACTAATTTCTTGCTTGGTCGTTGGAAATAAAACTTTAATCATCCACAATTTCTTTTCTTCATCCTTCACCAGGATTAGAGTTCAAGATTCTAATTTATAATTCTCTCCGGGAATTTATGTGAAGAGTCAGTGATGAAAAATGAAATCATGGTGTGTTGAAGACAGCAGACATTTTCTGCCGTATTCCAAGGCCTTCACGATTGATTTTTCCACGTTAGACTTCGCCACATGAACTGTCCGCGTAGAGGGATAGCGCCATCAGTGTACCTCATGGGGTGCACTGTAGGCAGAACTAAAGGTTCTTTGCAGCGTCCCTTCGGCCCCTGGCTGCAACCTCTTTCATTCCTCCGTTCATATTATCTTTCTTTCATCTAGCTATCCACCCTCTCCAAACAATTATTTCATAGTGCAACAGCCAGGTTTTCCTCCGGTTATACCTTTCAAACCCACTTACTGTCAATTTCCTTTCCAGCGCTGAATGGCCTCATAGGTCCTAGTGCTTGGCTTTTGGCCTAAACTCTATATTCCACTCCATTCCATTCTATATTTCATTCAACATGAACTGGCATTGAGATCGGTCTAAGGTTGTTGCAGCGCCGTGTTTCTTAATCATGTCTTACTGCCATTGACATCGGCCTATGGTTGTTGCAGCGCCGTGTTTCGCAATCATCAATCTTACTGCCGTTGATATCGGTCTAAGGTTGTTACAGCGCCGTGTTTCTTAATCATCAGTCTTACTGCCGTTGATATCGGTCTAAGGTAGTTGCAGCGCCGTGTTTTTTAATCATCAGTCTCATCAAGTGACAAGTCCCTTGCTTTCTAACTGTTACTAAGGAGAACTCTCGTGGGCTATCGCTAATTAAGACCTACTCATCAAGCTTAAGTTAGCAATTTGGGTGTGCACGGTACCTGCGGAAGTTTGTCGTTACGTGTGGAAGGAAGACAATAATAATGAATATAAAGGTATAAAAATCATTGCGTTTTACAACGTACCTAAACTAAACTACAGTCACAAAGTCAGGACGCACATGCAACAAGAAACGTTAAAATGAACTGAAATGAGCAACCATAAGAAGTGACGTCTTGTATATTTCTGAAAGCTTAAATATTAGCAACCAGCATTACGTAATTCAGATACGATTCTGTCTAAATCTTTATTTCATTTTTAATCAACAATAACACTACTCCTCAGTTCAAAGATGCCGCCAAGATGGAAGCTGTCGGTTAGAGTCAGTTTTCAAATAAGCGTTCTTTCCAGGTCGCGCCAACTGCTCTTGTCAGCACTGAACGCAAACTTTTCCTCCTGGACTGAAGTGTCTCTCTCAGGACGGGATTTTCGGTTCCTGCGTGCAGCTTGGGTTTCGTGGACTCGAATGACCCAGACTCCATCATCGACCGTCTTGTGGTGAGCCATATAACAATTCAGAACAGCAGCGTCCGCTATGACTCCTCATCAGTTATTCATGAGTCTAGCCGACTATAAAAATGTCCTAGTCCCAGTGTCCCTTCTGCCTCACACTCAAGTTGTTGAACTTCGTCGCGTCTAAAAAATAGCCAAGAATTGATCATTCCCACAGCATTAATGAAAATAACCACAAAAACCTCAATGATAATACATTTTTTCTTTAAGTTTTTATTCGATAATTTTTTTTACGAAAGATTACAACCAATCTCGAACTACATACATTTACAAAAATTCTTTGTGAAAAGCTTAAACATTTTATCTTTAAAAATGGTTTTGATATCTCCTTTGGTTGCGTATAATGGAAGCTTTTATTTTAATTATAATCAAACGTTCAGGCACGTTCTTTTCTTTAAATAACTGGTATTATGAGGAAGACGAAAAAGGAAATACGTGGTATGAATTTCATTTCAAAACTTTAGGTCTAAAGGGCAAATCGCAATTGTTCAATTTTGACGCAACAATGCTTTTATAAAGGTAGATAAAGACGAAATAAAGCTTTTCTGTTTTTTTTTTCTTTTATCCGCTAGTCACTGTGAAGTGTAAGGAGAAATAGTGTATCTCGAAAACTACGATTGTAATAGACAAATTGTTTCAGTACAACATCTAAAAATCTTCATCTTAACAAAGAGGAAAATAGTATTTGACAAAATTATTTCAAGATATTGCCAAGCTTTTATGCATGACTACAGAACCAGTCTATGAGCAAAATTAATAAATAATCAAATACACAAACAACGAGCAGAAACCTTTAGTACAAAGGATAATTACTGAAAAAAATAATAAATTAGGCTGACAAGTCCAAAACAGCTCAGTGAAGAAAGCTTTGGCTCATTCACTTTACCCAGCTATGTCGATTGATTAGAAATTACGGTAAGAAATTCCTAAGACTCGTCACACAGAATTCAGGGTGTGACGTGATCAAGGTTTGGAAATGCTCGATCATGAACTTGCGGAAGGGGTGAAAGACAAGTAATCTCTGTGAAAGACTTGCAAGTAAAAACTCAGCTCCAAAGGATTGGTTAGAATCTTTTGAGCAGTGAAGGGATTGTGAGAAGACCACACACGCTCGCGCACATACACACACGCGCGCTCACACACTACTGTATATATGTATGTATATATATATATATATATATATATATATATATATATATATATATATATATATATAAATATATATGTGTGTGTGTGTGTGTGTGTGTATAGATAATAAATAGGTGTGTATGTGTAACAACTGCCCAACCAAGACGGGGGAATTGTATCCACTTCGTAAATTCGAAATGAAAAACGTTGTGTGCATAAAACTTCCTTGATGCAATGAGTTGTTCGAGAAAGAGAACGCGTGGAAAGCTATACGGGAAAATGTGTAACATTTTTCCGCATTATGAATAGAAATGGGAGGGTCCATTTCATCTTTTATCCCGCTGTGCATGGTTCATGAGATGCTTTTCTTTATTGCTTCTACATATTCATGTTTACCCATGTAGGACAGTCGTTATAAAGCCATTTCACGCAGAGCTGGAGCTTACAGAAATTCCGTCCGCCAGCGTTTCTCTGTTATATGGCTGGTGGGAACTGATAAAATGAAAATATTGTTCATGTCAAATGAGATAAGATCATTATCAAGAAACACGCAGTAGCTATTGATCTTTTTCTGTCTTTAAAGTCTATATATATTCAGGCTATTCGAATATTTTTCCATGTTAGCAAACTATAGCAAGCGTTTCTTCATTGCGACTGTTTTCGAAGAGCTAAGCATGGCCAAAATAACATTGTTCTGTTCAGCAAGGAGAACAGCTGAGAACATCACTCGTGTACTCTTGAGCGAACAAAATTTCGTTGGAGTCATCACTTAAACTTGAAAGCAGTTCTCCAATCTCAACCCTTAGCTGTTTTCCAACATAATAAATCTATTCGTATGGATGTTTTTAGTCATTGTAGAATAGCATTCCACTTTGCACGCTACAGCCTCGACCGAGGCCAGCCAACTTTCTCGCGCTTGCCCCATTCAAAGGGGCTATCATTTATCGATTTTCAAATAAATTTGTTGTGGCTGCAAGCGCAAATTCAAACGACCGCTTCATACACAACATTCTTGTGTGTAATCGGATTCCTTTAGATGCCTTAACATTTGAAAGTTAGGCCTCTGCTAAAGAGAAAATTTAAAAGACGAAATGCTAAAGCTGTTACCCCTCGGTTGTCCCGTGGCGGGGCAGCAGCAGAGACCTCAGGCGGGCAGCCAGAGAACTCGTCAGTATTGATTCGACAGTGCGCAGTGTTTGATATGCTCGGGATATAATAACTGGTCTTCATAATGTCGAGGGTGAGTAGCAAATTATTATAACATAAAGACGTTTGTTCTGGATGCACAGGAGGAGATTCGAAGGAGTAGAAGCCTCAGTTCGAAAGGGCGCGAGCAGTTCGTGTGCGTTTGCATGACTGCGTCTACCCCTGCCGCTGCTGCTGTTGTTGTTGCTGTTGTACTTGTTGTTGTCGTCGTTTTCGAGGACGAACTGTTGTGTCGTTGTTGTACTGCGTTGATGGAATGGTTCATTATCCGACGATGAATGATTCTTTGGCTACTAAGTTCCTTATTTACACTTTATTTCCGCTAACAGCACCCAGGATTCAGCACTTGTTGTCGTCGTTTTCGAGGACGAACTGCTGTGTTGTTGTTGTACTGCGTTGATGAAATGGTTCATTACACGACGATGAATGAATCTTAGTCCACCACGTTCGTTATATACACTTTATTTCCGCTAACAGCGCCCAGGATTCAAGATTACGTAGAATCGAATGGAACTTTTACACCCAGGCTGGCTAACGTTTCGAGATCAATTCGAGATAAAACGCAGTTCGTCATAGAAAATGTTACCCATTTGGAATTTTGGCCCCCCCCAGGTGACTTCAAATTCGTTGTTGTACAAAGCTTATAACGTTCCACGAACGGCCACGAATTGAAAATTCTCACTGAATAACATTTTAGTTGGTATAGGCTTAGTTTCGAAGTACACGTTGACTGTACAACGAGCGAATTCAAAGGTAGATAATGGGCGGAATTTCGCGCCATTTACACTGCAAGGTCATTAAACTGCGATCCACATGCTCTAATCCCATTGGTTATGAAATAGGTTAAACTGTTCCTTGTTAACCAGAAAAGTATTATGCCAAAGTATTAAGCTAAGCCTCAGCCATCAGAATCAAGGTCTAGACTTGAGCGAACAGATATAGGCTAGGCATATTGTGAACTTACATATCATTAATCATTTCGGCAAGGCATGTGTAAGTGGTAATGAAAAGTTAAAGGTTTCTTTATCATTTTGAACATCTGTCCGTGCAGGTGAACTGACAAGCTCTTAAATTGTATTCTCAAAACTAGGCCTATGAACTAAAAGGGTTCCGAAGCCATTTTGTGGAGTGATGTTAGCCAGTCGAATTCGATTTCCGATCTCCGCATAATGAAGTAATTGCTGCTGAACGCTCCTCTATTGTAGTTGTTAAGGCATTATGCATCTTGTGTTCTGTGGAATTTTGTTAGGAATCTTTGTTGCTGATGTAAGGATCAAGGTCAGCTAATTGCCTTGCGTCAATTGTGGGTATTCTATTTGCCGGCTAAACGTGGAGCCGAGATATCAGGTGACTGTTTTAAAATTATTTTATTTAGGTAGGGATTTCAAGCGTCAGAGTTTTCTCAAACTGAATACAACGAAGGTTTTGGTTCTTTAGTCATACATACTGTACGATAGGGCATTCAAACTCAAATACACATAGAACAAACATATTAGAGAGGAAGCCTATGTAGATTTCAGTACAGCCTTGTAGAACTTAAAACCCCCGGGTTTCTAAGAACTAACAGTTGGATATTAACCGTTTTATCCACCATAGGAGTAGCTTTAAATAAGAAGCAGATGGAAATCAGTCCCAAGAAACATAAGGCCCGGTTAACTTTGTGTATCATCATAAAGTTAAACTCGCATATCGGAATGGCCAGCGTTCACGCTTGTATGATTTGTGCTCCCGTTTATCAAGGAGGCGTCCGGTAATGGATGTTGACCCTCCTGTGTGCGACGAAATACCTTATGCGAATATATAAGATGGGACATCATAATGATTTTTAACTTTACTAATAATTCAGCAACTGAATTTATTCCAGAGGTATTTTCCTAGAAAAGTGACTGTGTGCAAAGCGAAAGTTGCGGAAAGTGAAACCCCTCCCAACCGGCTCTGATGTCACAGAGCGTAGGGGGGAAACGTCCACCGGCCTTCTAAAGGACGTTTTCCATTAGGTACAAATATTCAGTTTCAGCAACCGTTCCCCTCCCCCTATTTTTTTAATATATATTTTTTCCGTTTTTTTTTTTTTTTTTTTTAGGAGTGTTGGCGAGGATGGTGTTCGCTATTTCATTTCAGTTGAAAGCTAGATTTTGAAACCATGAAAAGTAAAGCTACTGTGCACGGTCATATGTTTGTTAGTATTCAGAGTGCATTGCGTTCTGAAGAAAAATGAAAGTTGTTTTATATATATATATATATATATATATATATATATATATTATATATTTATTTATTTATTTATGTATGTGTGTATGTATGTATGTATATCCATTCTCCTCGCAAACTACCGCAATGACATTTGCGTGCAGAGTAAGTGCTCCAGTGATGAAATGTGTATAGTGAGCTGAAATTAATTAATGACGCTATAGTTGCACTAATTCCTCTTTCACACTGCCACGCCTTTTATTTTCACCAGTTGCAGTTCTTTTATGCGTTCCAAGAACAGTTTGAGGGAGCCAGCGTGTTCATACGTGCTGCATGTTTATCACTTAACATAATATCTCTACACATTATCGATAGTGGTCAGTTTCTGCACATTATCGATAGTGGTCAATTTTTGGTGAAACGATGGACTATAGGCCTAGGAAGGGTTGTTTTGCTTTAATTGGTTCTAGATGCTGATATAGGACTCTCTCTCTCTCTCTCTAACTCGAGTATCTCTGGGAAAGCAGCTTTTCATCTGTCTGTCTGTCGACGAAAATCAGAAAAAAGCCATCATGGGTTGCAATGAGATTTCGGAAAGGTTGCGTTGTGGGGCAGGAAGTGTGTTTTATTTTAGAACGGATATTCGTACACATCAAGGTTTTTTTTTCTCCGTTTTTCTTTGTTGTCTTTTCGTCTGTTGACAATTAAGGTATCTTGAAAAAGTTGTTGATGGATATCAGTGAAATAATGTCGTAGGATGGTCTCTTAGCTAAGAGGAAGCTACGGTTATCAGATTCTTATATAGATGTGGATCCAGACGTGTTATTTTTGGATTATCTCGGATTGTTAGCTCCTCTGCTGATTTCAGCAATGCAGAGGCCAGCATCATGATGAAGGACAATCATAGTCGTGCCGTTATCGTTGATATCTTGCATTTTCCTTACTGGGTACCTTTGGAGACTAGAGAGAGAGAGAGAGAGAGAGAGTAGGGAGGGAGGGAAAAAAATCCACATGCTATTTCTGCGAATGTTGATGAAAATTTCATTGGTTACATAGTATACAAATTATATATATATTGATATGTGTGTGTGTGTGGTTTGTCTCACTAACTAGAGGACGTGAATTGGAATTCCGGCAAGGACACAGATAAACGCGCTTTTAATCATGGTGCGTCGGTTGACTGAGGCAGCCCTCCCAATTGATAGCCATCTTACTGAGCACCTGAAGGGTGACGCTTTTCCTTTAGTGGGAGATGACTTATGATTAAATATATTTAGAAATCTACTTGATTTAAAGGTAGCAAAATACAGATTTTTCTGTGATGTATCCTTGTTGTACTCAAAGTAAAGCAAAACCACCTCTTTCGAGATTAATTCGACCTTTAGCCTAGTTGCCGGTTACCCTCCCAGATGTACGGGAACTGCGCTTACAAGATCCTTCAATTTTTCCGACCCTGTCATATTTATGAAAATCGCTAACCCTGACAGTTTCTTTTAACCGTTACATGTGATCGTTTCCCTACCAGCCCTTTGGTCTTGCTGCAGAGTTCCGTTTTTCAATAAACTAACGCGATTGGTCAAAACGAAATAGTCGCCAACATTCCGTCCAATCATGCGTGTCGTCGAAGGTCATCACGGTAGTTCGCGCTTGCGCAGTTTGCATCGTTCACAAGTGCATCGCAGTAAACATGAAAAATACCATGCGGAGTATAGGAAAACATCATGGCGGAGTAATTCTGGTTAGAACCATCATATCCTGGTTTCGAACAAAACATACTTGGGAGTATTACGTCAGGATTTTAAACGATAATTCAGGCCGATATCCCGCAGATGTTTTTGCAGAAAGAATGGCAAGCCTACACTCCTTTAAGCTGTTTTCGATTTAACGTAACAGGACTCAAGACATTCAGTTTGTAAGGCCCTGTAAAATTTCTGGGCGTTCCCTGTATATGTGTTATGAGAGAATATGGAAAAACAAGGTATGATTAGGCTAAGTGGAACGTTGGGTTAAAGTTTCTTCCGCATCCAATGTCAAAAGCAAAGAGGAGCTCGCATATCTGTACGCATAGGCTAATACACGTATGCTCACAACCTTTGGAACCATGGCTGCGACCAACACAGTCATCCAACCACTATGTACTTGACTCACTGCTTAGGCCGACAGATGCACCATAGATTTTTACCGGAGCGTGCTTGCCCGTCCGTCCCGTAGGGGTGGTGTTTTCAGTGCACCTCATGTTTTGCTCTGTAGGCGTTGCTTAAGGTTCTTTGCGGCGTACCTTCGGCCCCTAGCTGCAACCCCTTTCATTCCTTTTACTGTACCTCCGTTCATATGCTCTTTGTTCTGTCTTACTTTCCACCTGCTCTAACAATTGTTGCGTAGTGCAAGTCCGACCTCGCCCAGGGATCGAACATGGGATTTTTTTTTTTTTGTCACATAACCAACAACCCTGGGAGTCTTGTAGGATATCAGAAGCAGTGTTTAAGGCGCATTGGTCTTATAGTTTTGATTGACGATAATGAAAACGCATCATCCTTTAATTGACGATAATGAAAACGCATCTTCCTTTAATTGACGATAGTGAAAAGCGCATCTTCCTTTAATTGACGATAGTGAAAAGCGCATCTTCCTTTGATTGACGATAACGAAAAACGCATCTTCCTTTGATTGACGATAATGAAAAACTCATCTTCCTTTGATTGACGATAATGAAAAACGCATCTTCCTTTGATTGACGATAATGAAAAACGCATCTTCCTTTGATTGACGATAATGAAAAACGCATCTTCCTTTGATTGACGATAACGAAAAACGCATCTTCCTTTGATTGACGATAATGAAAAACTCATCTTCCTTTGATTGACGATAATGAAAAACGTATCTTCCTTTGATTGACGATAATGAAAAACTCATCTTCCTTTGATTGACGATAATGAAAAACGCATCTTCCTTTAATTGACGATAGTGAAAAACGCACCTTCCTTTGATTGACGATAACGAAAAACGCATCTTCCTTTGATTGACGATAATGAAAAACGCATCTTCCTTTGATTGACGATAATGAAAAACGCATCTACCTTTGATTGACGATAACGAAAAACGCATCTTCCTTTGATTGACGATAACGAAAACGCATCTTCCTTTGATTGACGATAATGAAAAACGCATCTTCCTTTGATTGACGATAACGAAAAACGCATCTTCCTTTGATTGACGATAACGAAAAACGCATCTTCCTTTGATTGACGATAATGAAAAACGCATCTTCCTTTGATTGACGATAATGAAAAACGCATCTACCTTTGATTGACGATAACGAAAAACGCATCTTCCTTTGATTGACGATAATGAAAAACGCATCTACCTTTGACTGACGATAACGAAAAACGCATCTTCCTTTGATTGACGATAACGAAAAACGCATCTTCCTTTGATTGACGATAATGAAAAACGCATCTTCCTTTGATTGACGATAATGAAAAACGCATCTTCCTTTGATTGACGATAATGAAAAACGCATCTTCCTTTGATTGACGATAATCTTTGATTGACGATAATGAAAAACGCATCTTCCTTTGATTGACGATAATGAAAAACGCATCTTCCTTTGATTGACGATAATGAAAAACGCATCTACCTTTGATTGACGATAATGAAAAACGCATCTTCCTTTGATTGACGATAATGAAAAACGCATCTTCCTTTGATTGACGATAATGAAAAACGCATCTTCCTTTGATTGACGATAATGAAAAACGCATCTTCCTTTGATTGACGATAATGAAAAACGCATCTACCTTTGATTGACGATAACGAAAACGCATCTTCCTTTGATTGACGATAATGAAAAACGCATCTTCCTTTGATTGACGATAATGAAAAACGCATCTTCCTTTGATTGACGATAATGAAAAACGCATCTTCCTTTGATTGACGATAATGAAAAACGCATCTTCCTTTGATTGACGATAATGAAAAACGCATCTACCTTTGATTGACGATAATGAAAAACGCATCTACCTTTGACTGACGATGAAAAACGCATCGTCCTTTGACTGACGATAACGAAAAACGCATCTTCCTTTGATTGACGATAATGAAAAACTCATCATCCTTTGATTGACGATAACGAAAAACGCATCGTCCTCGCGTCATCAGAAGGTTCGCGAAGTCTTTTCCCTTGCTTTCTATTCATTTATTAATTAAGCCCGCGTGTTATTCGTAATGGGTGTTGACTGGGGCACTTGGCTGCTGTAACACGAGAGCTCCAGGAAGCGTTGTTCTCTGCTTTTGGAAGAGAGGTTCCTTTTCTCTTCACCGAACGGCTTTGGCTTCAGAGAAACTCATTTGTTCACTGGAACTTATTTACCAAATTTTCAGTTGTTTTATTCTAAAAGTTGGTGTCAGCACTCAGAAATTATATATATATATATATATATATATATATATATATATATATATATATATATATATATATATATATATATATATATACTGTATATGTATATGTATACAGTATATATATATATATATATATATATATATATATATATATATATATATATATATATATATATATATATATATATATATATATATATATATATATATATATATATATATATATATATATATATATATATATATATATATATATAATATACTCTGGTGGTGTCAATACTCAAAAATTATATACATATATACATATATATATATATATATATAAATAATAGATAATATATATATATATATATATATATATATATATATATATATATATATATATACATACACATATATATATATATATAATCTTCTTCTTCTTCTTTTTCTTTTAACGTGCTTTTAATATATAGGCTATATTTATATATAGGTTTCACTAATGGAACTTGCTGTGCACTATCAAATATTTTTGCAGCTTTTTTTTTTGCAGCATTCATTTTGAAAGAGCATATTTCAATATGGAAGCACAGTACTCATGCATGTTTGACATTGTTTTGGTTTTGGGGAATATCAAATGTTTTTCTTTTTATTTATTTTAAAGTGAGCAAAGAAGCTGTGTGAAAAAGAGAACGGCGCACTGCCAGAAGAATGATATAGTTTTCTTTTTCGACGGTATTTATCGCCCACTTTCCTGCTTCTGTTTAAGGTATGTTTCGACAATATATTTCTTTCTCTTGGTACCGCTTCTGGTCCCCTCCCGACAAGGTGGTGCACTGTGGACATTCCTTAAGGTTCTTTGCGGCGTCCCTTCGGCCCCTAGCTGCCAAGGTGTAGACCTTGATAGTTAATGTACCTCCATTCATATTCTTTCGTCCATCTGACTTTCCACCCTCTTCTAACAATGTTTAATAGTGCAGCTGCGAGGTTTTCCTCCTGTTACACCTTTTAAACCTCTTACTCACAATTTTCCTCTCAATTTTCCCTCGGCCTAAATTGTACTGTATGTCCTGTCTATCATCTGTCCTGACAAGGTTGGGGATGACTGTAGTTTTACCTCGGTTTCTCCGTCTGCATGACCTCAAATGTTTTTGTCAGGCTTAATCTTGTCACTGCAACTCCTCGTACAAGGTTGAAGGGATTTCGGTCAAACTCGGCACAGAGGTAGGGAAACCGTCCTTCCTCCTGCCTTCCAATAACTTTAATCTCAGCCATGACATAAGACTGTAAAAGATAGAAACTTCATATCTGGCATGCGCCCTTCACTGCTGAAGCCTCTCGGATGAGATCAAAGGCACAGATTGATCTTGACCTTCGTACCAATAGTAGATGCCACACCTCGTCCACATGTAGATACGATGGTCTTCCACTGCGCTGAGTTTGACCGAAATCACTTCAACCGTATGGGAAGACATGCGATGTTAAGATGTGTGAGATAGAGACTTTGATAGAGAAATGGGCCCTTCCCCTTCGATTTTGTCGATAGGAGAAAAATGTGGATTCGGGAAGAGAAGGCATTCCTACCTCAAACATTTAAGAGTAGTAAGTGGCTAGAAAAGGGTAGGAGTCCACAATCAGGCAACGGGAAACTAGAGATATTGCAAAATTCTCTTCATTTAGCCGTAGAGAGCATTTCGAAATGTCTAGGAAATTCTGAAGGGCTAGAACAGTGGTTCTCAACCAAGGGGGGGCAGGGGAATTTCAGAATTTTGGCGGGGGAGGGTGGGGAATTGTGGCCAAGGCTTTTTAGTATTTTATGCACATTATTTGGATTGCACCTTTTGAGGCGGACAATTTTGGAAAAAAGGGGGGTTGGGGAGAATGACATTCTGACATATGGGGAGAGGGTGCATGGGCCAAAAAAGATTGAGAACCACTGGGTTAGGGGATTACCACTATAGATGAAAACTTTTAACATTCATATAAAAATTGCGGTGATTTGTCATTCATTTCCATGTAAATCTTGCAGTATATGCACATACATGCGGTAGCACTCGTATGAGGAATTGCGGTCTTGAGGAAAGTGTGACAGCGACGGTGGTGGACAGACAGACAGACAGACAACCGGCTGGAACCCCTTTTCTTCCTTTTACTGTATCTCCGTTCATATTCTCTTTCTTCCATCTTACTTTCCACCCTCTCCCAACAACTGACTCATAGTGCAACTGCGCGGTTTTCAAATCTTTTGCTGTCAGTTTCCGTTTCAGCGCTGAATGATCCTCATAGGTTCCAGTGCCTGGCCTTTGGCCTAAGTTCTATACTGTATTCTATTGGTGGATAAGGTGCTAACTCTTTCAGTTTAAAAGATATGCTCAGGTAAACCTTTGTACAGTCAGACGGACAATTCTCTTCATGCACATCTAATGCGTGAGCGTCTCCCTTGGTACCAGATTTGAATCAGACTCCAGGGTGTTCACGAGGTACATCCATCGACGAAGGCAATAGCAGTGACGGGAAAGAAGATAGATATCACTATATTTATAATTAAGTGGTATTAAGAACTCCTGGAGTGGTGCTGGATCTCTAAAGTTGCGTAAGGGAGATGCGATCGTCAGCTTGAAAATTCCCCTTCTGTCGCCGGGAGGGGCGGAAAACGGGCGGGGCTTGGTCCCTACTGCTATATTGTCTTTTTAATAGGGAGATTTTGTGATTTTTTTTTTCCCGCTTCTATGGCCGTCCCTTTTCTGTTTGCGTCGCACCCCTCCTGCTCTGTCATCGCAACAGACTGTCATCACAACCTCCTCAGGAGTCAATTCTTTTCAGTCTTTCCAAGAGAGAAGGATAAATCTATTGTATTTTGCTCCCAAGATAAATCTATTGTATTTTGCTACCAGTTCATGTGCAGCGTATGGTTTTGTCTTATATTTTATAAAAGTGTTGATTTTGCACGAGTAATATTTCATATGTCAATGAGTAGAATTTCTTTGCGCAATTTAGTGACTCAGTAGCAGTAGCTATGTGATAAATCAGAGGGTATTAACTTCCACAGTTTCAAGAATTCCGATTTGCTAAGCTCACGCGTGCCCATTACGTTCTCCATGCCATAGTTATCAATATCTGACTTTTGCATACATCCACTTGTTTCCTTTATATGCCATGTAAGCTTCCACTCAGAGCGTTCTCTCCATGATTTGTTCGTTGTATGCACCCACAGCATTTGAGTATGATGCTCAGTCTTTTCATCCAAGTCGTCCTCTTGTTCTGACCACAGCCAATTCTTCATTATTCCTGCTGTCAGTTCTCTTCACTATGAAAATTCCTTTGAGGTTGCTACTTTGAAACTTTCCCAAGCTTCCTCTCCTGTCGTAAATGAGCAAGGCTCAGTTCTGGCAAAAGATTACATTAATCTCGGAAAAAACAAAAAATCGTGTCCATTCTACACCTGTGCAACAGTCTCTTGAGATTTTTTATGCATTAGAGCTTTCACCGCCTCTTCGGTATTTTTGTTCGCTTCTTAATTTAATTTTAAAAATTTCTTTATTTATTTGACATAAATCTATAGTTCATAAACCCCATGATGTTATAATGCTTATTTCATTCACGCCTGTCAAGTATTACCATGACAGTGCAATCATCGTTCTCGAAACCTTTCTAAATTCCAAATGTATTCAAGCTTATGCGCAACCGTTTTGCTACTATTTTCCGCTATCACTAACCAATTGCACAACACCCACAGATATAATCCTCCCCAACTCATTATATCACAAATGACGGGCACCAGAAACTTGAAATTCTCGAATACCAGAATTGAGGGTATAGAGGCATCTATTCTTAGAACTGTGCTTCAGTGATTGATCAACGAGGGGTCTCGGGTTTAGATGAGGCTACGCTAGGCCACTCGGGCACAAGGAAGGACGTAAGTCTTTTCAACTCATACGATGGCTAGGAATCTAGGAATCTTATTCTTGATCTAGCAAAATGCATCTGGGTTCGGTAGATAAATGAGTACACGTGCTGAAGTCGACTTGAATCGAATGAGGTAGCTTAGCCTCACCCTAACTCATCGCGCGCGGGTTCGAATCTCACTTCGGGTATTGAGGGTTTTTTCATTTGTAAGGACAAACTTATCCAAAAAAAAAGTTTGAAGATACTGAGGAGTTAAAGGCATCATTTTAGTTGTTACAAATAAATATATGTCGGTAGTAAGGTTCAGTGATATATATATATATATATATATATATATATATATATATATATATATATATATATATATATATATATATATATATATATATATATATATATATATATATATATATATATATATATATATATATATATATTAATACATATGTGTGTGTTTATGGTTTTCAGCTCTCTATGTGTTATTATATATAAAGACTTTCCTCCCACTATTCTTCTTCTTGAACAGAATTTCAAGCCGTCAACATCCACGAATGTATTTTTTTATCTAAATGTCTTTCAAGAAGCTAAATGTTTTCATTATCGCTCTTTCGTCAAAGTTATCTTTTAGAATCGCAATAAAGATCATCGTAATGGGGTCTTATTTATTTCTACTCTTCCTACAAGTTATTGTCGCAAAAAAGGAAAAAGCGTGTATAGAAGTGATACAGTTTCACTCAATTCAGTTCTTTGCTCTGCGAACTGCATTGTGTTATGCGAGGTCATTGTTTGTGGATGGCTTTAAATTTTTCCAAAATATTTGGAATTTTGACTGTACGTAGTATTTCGTCTTTTATGCTTAAATTAGGCCTTAAGTAAGTGGCGGTCAAAATATTATCGTATCGTATTTCTTTCTAGTGTTCAGTTGAAAAGGATTTTGTAAAACAAATTTCCAAGACTAATTTGAAGGGAGTATCCGTTGTTTCATATCTAAATCTTTATGAGAGGTTTTTCCTTTTAACAAAATACCCTTTTTTTCCTCGCCTGTCATTGAAGGTGTGCACAACTCACGATTTTCCAAGGCTAAATAGAATCTTTAAGGCATTCCCCGTGGAGTTTTTTTATACATATTTTTGTTTTTAAATAGAAATTTTCATTTAATTTTATCCTGATGCTTGTTTACGAATATTTTTAGAAATTTTTATCATACAGCATAAAGAATTTTCACGAAAGTAACAAGATGAAAATTACTAGGTCTTACATGCTCAGGTAATTTGATCATTAATGAGAGGAAAACAGTTCTCTCGGGACATTAAGGAGGCCCATTAGTTGACGGCCTTCATTGGCTTGATCCTTGATCTAATGTAATTTGGTCGGTGGTTCGTGACATTAAGCAGGAAATTCTGCCTGTTAAAATTAGCTCTTGGGAATGACTTGCATCTTTGGTTACTGTTTATTGTCATTATCATATATCGTTTATTTGTCGTGGTTGGCCGTGTGTCGGCTCACACTATCGATAAACAATTCATCTTGAGCTTTATAATCGTTTGTATTAATATAATTTGATTTGTGTTGCAATTATGTGCCTGATTTAAATGGTGTCGGGAATAATTAGACTCAGGCGGTGATTAGCCCATTCAGTAGTTAACATCTCCTGTGCGCTGCCTCAGGATTATTGGAGAAGTTTACATCCTATTTTGCAGCTGTGGAATTTATTAGAAATCTGCGAAGTTCGAGAAATTCTAGCCAGAGTTGAGGTCCTTGAAAATGATTTCTCACGGAAGGATCACAGACCTTGTGATTCCTGGAGTATTAAGTAATACTTACTCTGAGCTATTGGCTGAACTGACTGGTTTAGTCTTAATACGTCATTTCAGTTCAGTAAACGTTAAATACTTGGATGTCTAATTTTTCAAAGTGTCTATTCATTTATTATAACGGTTTTGCTTAGGTAGCTACTCATCAGTTTTTAACAGGACTTCCCATTTATTCTTTATTTATTTTTCTCTTCCAAAGTCATTTATATTTTTTTGTACAGTTTTATTTGCATATAGCTATTATCCAAAACACTATACCATGGACAGCTATTAGCATTTCTAAGTCTTCTTTAACTGAGCGATACCTTGAATACCTTGAATACCCCGTAGGAGGGTAATGCCTTCAGTGCACCTCACACGGTACACTGTAGGCATTACTGAAGGATCTTGCAGCGTTCCTTCGGCCTCCTAGCTGCAAGCCCTTTCATTCGTATTACTGTACCTCTGTTCATAGTCTCGTCCTTTATTTTTACTGCCTACTCTCTCCTAACAATTGAGGTTTTCCTCCTGTTACACCTTTCAAACCGTTTTACTCTCAATTTCCCTTTCAGCGCCGAATGACCTCGTACGTCCCAGCGGTTGGCCTTTGGCCTAAATTCCGAATTCTGTTCGAAATACCCAGAATAAGACACCGTGCGCAACGTAAGGTCGTGCCTTTGAATTTCCCCCTTGTATCGCTGCTTGAGCCAAGCTTACCTTAGCGGTGACACCACTTTGTGAACCAGACGTACAGTAAATTATAGTCTTTACTCGCATTGCGTAACGTTGCACATTCGTGAGGAGAGTGAGAGACCTGGCTGGCTGAATAATAGACCTGCTCTTCAGGTTCCAACGAGGCTTTTATGTCATGGCTATTTTAACCCATGACTGGGGTGGCCACAGTCTCTCTCTCTCTCTCTCTCTCTCTCTCTCTCTCTCTCTCTCTCTCTCTCTCTCTCTCTCTCTTCTCTTAATTTTTCTTCTCTCCCTCTTTCCCTTATTAAATTCTCTCTCTCTCCTCTCTTACCCTTATTAAATTCTCTCTCTTTCTCTTAGTCCTCTTCTCTCCTTCTCTCTCTCTCTCTCTCTCTCTCTCTCTCTCTCTCTCTCTCTCTCTCTCTCTCTCTCTCTCTCTTAAATTGAAGTAAGTATGATGTGTCACTCGTTTTCTTATAGAAGAGTCTTGTCTTTCACGCAGATGCACATACAGGGCGCACGTACATACATACATACACACACCCTCACACAAGCATAACCATCATTATTTGAAAAAGGACTATTGCTCTCCGCAATACAGCGCTCATGTATTTTCCCTTTGTTTTCTATGTGGGCATGCGGGTATTTTTAGCCATCGTGCACATACACGTACACAGATACACAAACACATATATGAATATATATATATATAAATATATATAGTATATAAATATATATAGTATATAAATATATATATATATATATATATATATATATATATATATATATATATATATATATATATATATATATATATATATATATATATAAATATATATATACATACATACATATATACATATATATATATATACGTACACGAAATTAAGAACCATAAAGCCAGTTTAAAACCAAAAACCATATATTTCGGTTGAAACCACTTTAGCCTAGCTCAACCCTGATCATGGTGATTAGGGTTGAAGTAGTGTCAACTTAATTATGTAGATTTTTTTTTCAGTTTTTGTATATGGGACCTTTTAATTTCATAGAACGGTGTTAGATTGCAGCAAAACTCCTTTTGAATACATATGTATACATAGAGCATTTAAAGTATGAATGTGGCTATGACAGTTTTGTCGTTTTATCTCTGGAGCTGCACCCTGCTGTCTGTCTATCTATCTATCTATCTATATATAATATATATATACGTATATATATATATTATATATATATATATATATATATATATATATATATATATATATATATATATATATATATATATATATATATATATATATATATATATATATATATGAGGTAGAGTGAATGTGTCAAAGAGCAAAAATTTGTTCTTCATTATATCGTTAAATATGCATATGTATACGCATGTCCTGAACATTTGATGAATTTTCGTTAGCTGGTCAGTTGTACTGGCGGGTTTGTGCAGTTACCTAGGTTATGTTGAATTTATTTCATTTATCAGACATGAAGGTATTCATTTGTATTTCCGGTACTTATGAACATTTACCAATTTATCATATTACCCAAACATGTACATAAGTGTGCTTGATTTATATACTCCAGAGGTAGCTTTTTGGTATTATTTTTTGATGTCGATGGTTTGTAATGTAGTTTCAGAAAGCAATGCACCATTTAGAGAGTCACTTGGAACATTTTGATGAGATACGTTTTTTAAAATGATATGTTGCATCTGATGCAGAGGTAAATTGATCTGTGTATTGCTCTGAGAATGATCAAGGGTTTAATGTACATGGTAAATGCATCTTCTTCTTTTTAAAGTGCTTTTTTCCCATTTGTATGGGGGTAAGCACGGTGCCTTCTTTTGAAGAACTTTGATTTGGCTTTGGGGTAGACTTTGTAGTCTCGATTGGCTGCCCTGCCTGTCATCGCTTAGACCCTTGTAACGTATGTACATGTATTGTACCAGTCACCAGCGCCCTTTTCTCTCAGCAGCGAGGAGTCGTTGCGCGGTTAGGGCGACAGTCGAGACGTGTGAGGTGTCTGTTATGTTTTTAGAAGATGTTGGAGTGGCTTTGTTTGTGTGTGTATTAGTCTATAACACCCATTTGCTTTTAAGCAAACCTATCCGTTGATTACATACATAATCCCGAGGTGTCTACACGGATAGCAAAGTGTCCGCCTCTCTGACCAGTCGGCTGTGGATTTGAACCTGCGCCAAAGACCTCTAAGAAGTCCGAGGCTGCGGCTCTAACCGACTTGGCCATCGAGGCTCTTACATGGTAAATGCATACTACGTTAGTTTTATTTTACTTTAAGCACAGGGAAGCTTAATTTTTCAATTTGGTCATTATTGGCATTTCTGTTGAGTTAATCTATTTTTGCATTCTGTATTTGAAAGCCAATCTTACGCGACATCTCAGAAATAACATCTGAAGATTCCTTTTGATGCGGAGCTTAAATCAGCATATCAGGAGTTGTACCTCTTGTCTACTTAACCCCCCAAAAAAATGAGTAGTTATAAACCCAGCTATATGTCCAAACTGTTACAAAAACTGATGAAAAAAATGACCAGTTTCCCCAAGATATTACGTGCTGAAGAACTAACGTAATTTCATCATGTGCTGAATATAACCACACACCACCATTCTGTTGAGCTCGGTCTGCAAGTTTTCTCAGAAATAGAAAATGCCCATCGTTCGTCATGTCAGTGGTTGTGATGCTGACGAAGACTGTCACTGTTGCAATAGCATCTCGGCATCGTGGGATGCATAGCTTTTATTGCTGGGTAACTGATTGTAGCGTCTTTACGGGAGCCGTTGCAGTTTTATTAGAACTGACATCTATACCAGCGTCAATTGCAGTAGAAGCTTTTCGTGCAACACCTCGCGGTCCGACCTAGGCTTTAGGTGGGGACGGTGTTTGAGGGAACGTGCACAACTGCCATTAATGTCCTTTCCTTCTGTATTTCTTTTCCTCTTTCCTCTCTCTCTCTCTCTTTCTCTCTCTCTCTCTCTCTCTCTCTCTCTCTCTCTCTCCCATAGTACAATGGCATCACTCAGCTCACAACCAAGAAACTATATACCGTATATATATATATATATATATATATATATATATATATATATATATATATATATATGTGTGTGTGTGTGTGTGTGTGTGTGTGTGTGTGTGTGTGTGTGTGTAAGAATAAATAAAGGCTAATGACACGAAGCAAAATTGAAACAGCCAGTAAAGGACAGTTGTGTCGAAAGGCCTGGCAACCACTCCGTGGTTTCAATTTCCCTTCGTGGCATTAGCCTTTATTTATACATTCATCACGTTCCATAACTTCGTGATTCAGTTATACATACATACATACATACATATATATATATATATATATATATATATATATATATATATATATATATATATATATATATATATATAGGCTATATATTATGTGTGAGGAATGCAAATATAGCAGTGAATCACAAAAGGAGGAGAGTTTATACAGATCATTACCATGAATGCAAAGAAAAAGGCCATCAGACAAATGGATGTCATCAAAGATGTAACTGGAATAGTACTCTCTAGAGAGAATGTCGCCCAGAGTCGATGGGCTGAGTATTTTGAAGACTTGATGAATGCAGAGGACACACAGTAGAAGTGAGGTTAACCTGAACGATGCAAGAGCAGGAGAGCTTACAAGTTAATGTGAAATGTTAAAGGACGCGAAAGTTTAGGATGCAAGAAGAGCAATTAAAAGTTGAAGAATAAAAAAGCACCAAGATCTGATGACATCACAAATACGATGCTGCAGTATGGTAATGGGACTTTTTATTGCGTGGCTGACTGGGTGTGTAAGGTACGTCAGGACGAGGAAAAGGTGACGGAGGGGTGCCAATAATTATAAATGGATTGTATTACGTGGTATGGAAAGTGGATGGCAGGACTGATAAAGAAACGGCAGTTTAGATTTAGAAGAGAAGGAGGGTGCGTTGATAAAGTGTATATTATGAAACAATTATGTGAAATGTTTAAGAGCAAAGGAAATAATGTGTATGTGGTCTAAGTGAACATGCAACAAGCATATTATACAAAGGATAAAAATGGAATGTCGGGTTATTGATGCTGTATGGTTAGAGGTGACATGTGACAATTGAACGGTTGCATTATGAAACTAAAGGGTGCTGAAGAACGTAGAGAGACGGGAGTAAGTGTTGCTTCTCTGGCTATACATAATTTTTGTGTGGGAAATGATGAAAGAAGTCAGTGGAAAGGACAGTAAATGCAGGGGCAAAGATTTGATATGATAAAATGGGTCATTACTGGACTGTGTAATGGCCGAGGTTCTACAGACAATACTGGAAAGTGTTTGGAGGAGGAAAGATGAAGATAAATTGCTGGGCGGTGAGAGTAAATAAACAGAAACCTCGATGATGGAGCAAGCGATTTTGACATGGATGGCTTCGAATGGAAGTTGTTAATTTGTATAGATGTTGGAGGAGAAAAGTAACGGATGTTAGTAAGATTAAAGAATAGGTGAATCAAAAAGTAGGTAATATCAACAAGGAAGGTACATTGGTGTATGCATTAGAAGTAAAGACAGCTGGAGCGTCAGTGCATGAAAGGATTCTTGAGCCAAAGCGCCTGTATGGAACTGAGGTGTCCGTGTTGAATATGATCGAAAAAAAGATTAGGTCGAACCTGGTAAAATTAATTGTTGAAGCAGCACATGCGGTGTAAGAAGGACTGAAAGAGCTAAAAATGTGTAAATACATCGAAATGGTAAAAAAGACTGGTGTATGTGAATAGATTGATCACCGCGTTTTAGAATGGTTTCGTCATGTGGAAAGAATGGAGAACACTAAGTTGATGAATGTATATAATTCAGAAGTGTTGGGAGAAAGGAAAGAGTGGAAGACAGGAAATAATAATTAGACGGTGCAGAAGGGGTGTTGGCGTAGAAAGAGAACAGTTTCTTGGTGGATATGCTCTTGGTAAGCTCATGAGAATTGTGCAGCAAACGTGGCTGCCTCTCTCGTGCAGTTTACCGCAGGAGCCTAGATTTGACGTAAATTTCATTATATCTTTCCAATTCTTCATTATAAAGTTTCTGTTGCCAAGTTCTGGTTACTAAACATAGGAACGGCGCTTCAGATTCGAGATTGCTTCAAGTACGGCTGATTTTTTTAAAATGGCTACTTGTGAATTTTCATGAGTGGCCTTTTTTTTTTTTTTTGTTAATTTCATTACTTTCATTGAGTTTTATATTATATTTTAACGAATGGTAATATAATTAGAGTTTTACATTATATTTAAAACATGGTAAAATAATGAGAAATAAGTGACACACACACACACAGATATATATATATACAGTATATATATATATATATATATATATATATATATATATATATATATATATATATATATATATATATATGTATTATATATTTATGTCACTGCTTTGTCTCATTATTTTACCATGTTTTAAATATAATGCAACACTCTAATTATATTACCACTCGTTAAAATATAATCCAAAACTCAATGAAAGTAATGAAATTAACAAAAAAAGAACCAGACTCATGAGAGAGAGAGAGGCGGAGAGAAAGTTGAGTAAATCAATGGGTTCTATATCGCTCACGCCACGCCACACCTCCCATGTGCATGAAACATTCTCTCTCTCTCTCTCTCTCTCTCTCTCTCTCTCTCTCTCTCTCTCTCTCTCGGTTCCCCTTTCCCTTTCCCCCAGCGCTTCCCACCTCCCAATCACGCACCATTCTGTCACCTTTCGTGATTCGGTTACAATGACGCTTTATTTGTCGTGAACATTTCTTCTGGTGTGTCTCGTGCCACGTTTGAACGTTGTTGAATGAGGAAGGAACTCTGAAAGATTGCTGTTATTATCATTGAATAATTATTATAACGTCTCCATAGTTTTTTTTTTTATTTGTTTGAATTTTGTTGAATGAGGATGGAACTCTAAACGATTATCGCTATCATCACTGAATAATTATTTTTGTGTCCCACAATTTTTTGTTTGTTTGAATTTTGTTGAACGAGGAAGGAAGTCTAAAAAGATTACTGTTATATTATCATTGAATAATTATTTTTATGTCCCAAAATTTTTTTATTTGTTTGAATTTTGTTGCATGCGGAAGGAACTCTAAAAGATTATTCTTATTATCATTGAATAATCGTTTTAATATCCCACAATTTTTGTTTGTTTGTTTGAATTTTGTTGAATGAGGAAGGAACTCTGAAAGATTACTGTTATTATCATTGAATAATTATTTTTATTTCTCCACAGTTTTTTTATTTGTTTGAATTTTGTTGAATGAGGAAGGAACTCTGAAAGATTACTGTTATTATCATTGAATAATTATTTTTATTTCTCCACAGTTTTTTTATTTGTTTGAATTTTTGTTGAATGAGGAAGGAACTCTGAAAGATTACTGTTATTATCATTGAATAATTATTTTTATTTCTCCACAGTTTTTTTATTTGTTTGAATTTTGTTGAATGAGGAAGGAACTCTGAAAGATTACTGTTATTATCATTGAATAATTATTTTTATTTCTCCACAGTTTTTTTATTTGTTTGAATTTTGTTGAATGAGGAAGGAACTCTGAAAGATTACTGTTATTATCATTGAATAATTATTTTTATTTCTCCACGGTTTTTTTATTTGTTTGAATTTTGTTGAATGAGGATGGAACTCTAAAGGATTATTGTTGTCATCGCTGAATAATTATTTTTATATCACCACAGTTTTTTTTTTTATTTGTTTGAATTTTGTTGAATGGGGAAGGAACTCTAGAGGAGTACTGTTCTTATCATTGAATAATTATTGTTATGTCCCCACAATTTTTTATTTGTTTGAACGTTGTTGAATGATGGTGGAACTCTGAACGATTATTATTATTATCACTGAATAATTGTTGTTATGTCCCACAACTTTTTTTTATTTGTTTGAACTTTGTTAAATGAGGATGGAGCTCTAAAGGATTATCGTTATTATCACTGAATAATTACTTTTATGTCCCCACAGTTTTTTTTAATTTTAGGAAAGGCATTCAGGGGCCCATGGGTTGGGAGGGTCACAAGACACCTGGTAACTGTCACCTTCATCCTCTGAACTGCTTAATCAGTTAAGATTAAGCCTCATAAGCATGAATTATACAAAGTTATTATTATTATTATTATTATTATTATTATTATTATTATTATTATTTAATCACCTTCATCCTCTAAACTGCTTAATCAGTTAAGATTAAGCCTCATAAGCATGAATTATACACAGTTATTATTATTATTATTATTATTATTATTATTATTTATTTAGTCACCTTCATCCTCTGAACTGCTTAATCAGTTAAGATTAAGCCTCATAAGCATGAATTATACACAGTTATTATTATTATTATTATTATTATTATTTAATTTTGGTTTATTGCAGCTTGTTATGTTTGTTCGTATTGTTTTCACAATTTCTCTCCCTGTCGGCTTGCGTTTCCCAGTTAATCATGAATTTAACGCCTTCTTTTGCATTTCAGCTTCTCTTCTTTTATTTTGTGTCGGTCCCAGAGAGCATGAAAGTATGCTGGAAGCGACTGGAATTCCTGCTGTTGTTTGCACCGTTGCAAAATGCTTAACGTTTGAATGAGTAACTTTGCGTATCCTCATGCGACGAGCAACCGAGTGAAAAGTTCCTGAAATTGCGTAGATCATGAACGCGTTCGGAAGGCCGACTGCGTCATAACGGATATCGACATTTTCCCCTTCTTTTATCGACATCTCGCATACAAGTCGAACACGCTAATCCACGCTGCGGGCTTGTTTCATTCAGAAACCTGGATAGCTTGTAGCAGGTGCCTATATTTGCCTCGTCAACAATTGACACAGAATTGGTAGTTGGTCCTTGTCGGCGACGTTTTCACGTTTTGATATATTTTTAGAACTTATATATTGGTTCACTGATAATTTATCTTTAAGGGGCAATTGATTTTTCATTTCTTGAAGTAAGAAACAGGGCAACGTAATATGACTGTAATTGAAGATTGGCCTTTTAATTAGAAGCGGAGGTCTGTTTTCATAAAGAAATGCCGACTTTTTCTCTCTTTCTATCATAACGTGAAAAAGTTAAGTATACCTTAGTTTTACCAGACCACTGAGCTGATTAACGACTCTCCTAGGGCTGGCCCGAAGGATTAGACTTATTTAACGTGGCTAAGAACCAATTGGTTACTTAGCAACGGGACCTACAGCTTATTGTGGAATCCGAACCACATTATAGCGAGAAATGAATTTCTATCGCCAGAAATAAATTCCTCTAACGAAAGACAGCAAGATTATAAATTACACGATTATTGTTACTTTATCAATTAAAACTCCCTTCCGTTTCAAGATTTATGTTGGTGAATACCAATGTAATTGATAAATGTTCTCGTAATAATTGAGAACAATAAGTGTACTTAGAATGAATCAATAGCAATAATCTAATATTAGTTACATTAAGGAATCGACTTCCTTATAATTTGCAGAGCCAATTTCTCCTTAACATGTTGCTGAATCTTTATGACCTTCACATAACCTTAGACTGAGTCATTGTGACCTTCAAATGGCATTAGACTGTTAACGATTCAAGAGGAGATCGAGGGAGAAGAATTTTCATCCATTTTTTAATTGACATTCCTGAGCTACGTATAGATACAGTGAGAAATTCGCCTTGATCCATTTTTTTTTTAATTGGGTTTTTGTGCTGAACTAATGATGCATTTTGTAACAGTTGTGCTGCCAAGGGGAAAGGTCCCCCTGGCTTTTATAATGTCAGGTTGTATGGCAGAAGAATTCCGTGGTAGATTATGGATCGCTGGCATTTAGCTGATCTCTCTCTCTCTCTCTCTCTCTCTCTCTCTCTCTCTCTCTCTCTCTCTCTCTGCGGACTTATGTATTTGCAAGTTTTTTTTCTACATTTATACGTGTTCATTTGTACATACATACTTACATACCTACAAGTGAGTATAGGTGAACACTGTATAGTGTATGGTGTGTACGCTTAGACTCGGCAGTATGTGGACACAAATTTACCCTTTGAATTTATTCAGCTGCTCTATATTAGGAAATGATGAGGATGTATGCATGCGCATCAGTGTAACCAACATATTAGATACCTACGAGTAGAAGATCGCACGCAGGAAAAGTCAATAGAACCGTTAACATCTGGGAACCAGTTTAGTGACCATATAGGCTGCTTCCATCGTCTGTCATTTCCGGTTTTGCGCGGAAAAGACAGAGGCAAGCAAGCAAGCTACTGGGTTTTTCAAGATGGGTTAGTTGATAGTGACACGTCTGTGTCACAAACAATTCATTTAGAGGACTGTGAGACCGAAAATTTGTACCTGTTACAGAGGTACTCTCTTCATATATTTACTCATGTTCGTGGTGTATTGATAAAACTCTCTCTCTCTCTCTCTCTCTCTCTCTCTCTCTCTCTCTCTCTCTCTCTCTCTCTATGTATGTATGTATATGTATATGTATGTGTATATATATATATATATATATATATATATATATATATATATATATACATACATACATATATATATACATACATACATACATACATACATCCAGACACATTCTCTCTCTCTCTCTCTCTCTCTCTCTCTCTCTCTCTGTCTATATATTTAATGCATACAGTATATGTTTATATACATATATATAAATTATACATATATGTGTGTGTGTGTGTAAATGTATATATACATACATATTCACGCATAGGGGTGTAGCAATCACATAGCCCACCTTACATAAAATGCAATCAGCCGACATCAAGGAATGTGGCGATCCTATCGCCTCCCCTGAATGATGTGCAGTCGAAGTGTTACATTCGTCTAACGTTTGCTAGGTCCGTGGATTACTTCCAGAAAACAGCTCACTAGTATACTCGGCTATAATTGCGTACCAGCTTCTGCTGAGGTCGAGGTAAAAGGAGTGGGTCCAGCATCCTCTCCCCCTAAAATCTTGCCGAAAAACCGGAAGGCTTCGCCCTCCGAGCTCCATACCCTCCATAATTATAACAGGTGTATAGTAAAAGGAAAAAAGGTATTCACACAAATACAAATATATACTTATATGTATATCTGTATATATATATGTATTTATATAATGTATAAATAATTATATATATGTATATGTGTGTGTTTTTCTATACCCACTTCGGAGAATAGAAAATCTATGACAAAAAACCGTGCGGGCCGCGTCTTCATTGAAATTCCGCGATTACATTTAAGTGAGAAGTGTATACATGTGGCTGTAAATGTAATACATTTAAGAGAGAAGTGTATACATGTGCTGTAAATGTAATGCGTTTAAGAGAGAAATGTATACATGTGGCTGTAAATGTAATACGTTTAAGAGAGAAGTTATACATATGGCTGTAAATGTAATATGTTTAAGAGAGAAGTTATACATGTGTTGTAAATGTAATGCGTTTAAGAGAGAAGTGTATACATGTGGCTAAAAATGTAATACGTTTAAGAGAGAAGTGTATACATGTGCTGTAAATGCAATGCGTTTAAGAGAGAAATGTATACATGTGGCTGTAAAGGTAATACGTTTAAGAGAGAAGTTATACATGTGCTGTAAATGTAATACGTTATGTAATACGTTTAAGGGAGAAGTTATACATGTGGCTGTAAATGTAATACGTGTAAGAGAGAATTGTATGCATGTGGCTGCAATAGTATTAAGTCAAGTGAGTTTGTTACGAATGAAGTGAGTAGAGAATCTAAGGAAAAAATGGATGACATATGGAATAGGGTTAAGGTTTCGGATAAGGAAGGAGCGGAAGAGGAGTTTACATAACTCCAGTATAGGATCTTTGGGACGGGAAGGGGGGGGGAGAGCTTTGATGGATATAGGTGGGTGGGAAAAGTGAATAAAAGCAGAAGGAAAAATGGAAGATTATTTGAGATGCAGTTGCCTGACGGAAGAGAAGGTCAAGCACATGCATGCAAGTCAATTGATACGGCAGTCAAGAAAGAGAAAGAGAGAGGAAGCAATATAAAGAGGAAAATGTGAGAAAACATGGGGAGATTATAAAATTATTTGAATGGAAAGTGTACATAGAGAAGGTTCAATGAGTGGATGGATCCCGGACGCAATTTCCCGAGATGTAACCGAGCACCGGAACCTTTCCCCGAAAAAAGCAGGACGCCATATTTTGAAAACTAACCATAGAATTTGCTTGAAAATAATCTCATTATGTTTCCCACACTCAAAGTACTCTGCGGATACTATGCGAACTTAACCTAGGGGCATGGCAAAAAAAAAAAAAAAAAAAAAAAAAAAACAGCTGTTGCAATATTAGCATACATCTCAGGAATTTGCATCCCGGACTAGATGATGCAATTTGGGTGCTGTACTCTGACATAATTGCAGTCCTTGGTTGATTTAGTGAGTGTTTTGAAGATTCACTGAACGTGGGACGGCGTTATTGTAGTTAGTGAATGCTCCTGGAAGTGATTGTTGCTAATGAAAGGAGGGCAATTGAGAGCCTGAAGAATGAAAAGGCACCAGAAGTTGATGGGATTACTGTTACGCACGCATGCTTTGGCATGGTGTTGGTAGAGTGGTCGCCTGAATGACTGAGGTTTTTATGGCATGTCTGTATGAAAGAAGTATTTTCAGAGAATGGGTATGAGGAGAAAGTTGAGTCATTGTGTACTAGTATAGGTGATAGAGTTAACAGTAAGAATGATATAGGTGTAACATTACTTAGCATATCAGGGAAGGTTTATGGTCGGATTTGGATTGAGGAAGTAAACATGTTAGGCATGTTGATAAGGGAAGAATAGCATGGGTAATGGGTATAATAAGGAGGAGAAGGGTGTGAGGAGTTGGAAAAAAAAGTTGAGTATACCTCAGTTTAACCAGACCACTGAGCTGATTAACAGCTCTCCTAGGACTGGCCCAAAGAGTTAGACTTATTTTACGTGGCTAAGAACCAATGGTTACCCAGCAACGGGACCTACAGCTTATTGTGGAATCCGAACCACATTATCCCGAGAAATGAATTTCTGTCACCAGAAATAAATTCTTCTAATTCTTCACTGGCCGGTCGGAGAATCGAACGCGGGCCCAGGAGAGTGCTAGCCGAGTACGATATCGACCCATCTAGTGAGGAACTTACTGAAAGTCAAGGAGAGAACAGTATGTATGGGTGCAAAATTAAGGAACAAGAAAATGAATTGTGAATTGCATGAATGATTGATGTGTGCAGATGAAACAGCACAAATTGGGGAAAGTGGAGAGAAGCTGCAGTAACAAAGTTCGAAAGTGTTTGCAAGAAAAGAAAGATGAGAGTAAATGCGAGATAGAGTGAGGTTATGAGGGTAAACAGAAGCTAGGTAGATGGAGCAAAGTATGTCAGTATGCATGGCAGTAGAATGGGAGTCAGTATGATGAATGATAGTAGGAATGTAGTAGGATGTGAACAAGAGATTAGAAGGAGACTTAGTGTAGCCGTGAAAGCCCTTGTTGTAATGTGTAGCGGTTGCAGCACCAATCTTCTTTATGGAGGAGAAGTATGGATGTTGAATGCGAAGGAAACACGAAAGGAAGAAACTGTTGAGATGTACTGTATGTGTTGTATGTGATGGATAAGAAGAATTTGAAAAGTGAGAAATGTGTGGATACAAAGACGTGGTAAAAAATATGGACTGGAGTGTTTTAAGACCAGTATTTAGTCTAGAGGGCATTGCAATGATTGCTTGGGTCATGTTATTTTCTGTGAATATAAGAAAAAGACCCTTTTGCCTTCCTGTATAAAAGTCAATAAGGGCCTTCTGAACCGATCTGATTGTTTACCGTGAGTCGGCATTTTTGTACACTTTAATGAACCCCCTTGGGCAGGAGGTGGGGGTTACGTAAGGTTACGTAAGGTTCTTTTCAGCGTCCCTTCGGCACCTAGCTGCAACCCCTTTCATTCCTTTAACTGTACCTCCTTTCTTACTCTTTCTTCTATCCTACTTTCCTAAACCCTCTCCTAACAATTGATTCATAGTGCAGCTGCGAGGATTTTCCTCCTGTCACACCTTTCACACCTTTTTACTGTCCATTTAAGTTTTAGCGCTGAATGACCTCATAGGTCCCAGTACTTGGCCTTTGGCCTAAATTCTGTATTGTGTTCTATTCTATATGTTCAATGCACTTCCACGCAACGAAGCTTTTATCCAGACGCAGAGAACTCCACCAAAAATGCAAGAGTTTTATGTTTTTGTTTTTCTAATTTTATTTTTGCTGTAACTGGTCGCCAGACTGTCCCGAATCACCAGAGCGGTTGGCTTTTGACTAAGTGGGGACGTGCCTGGAGTGGAAAGTACGCCAATTTTAGTAGGGTGGTCAGTTTCGGTTACGTACTGAGGAGTGGCTTTCACAGTGAATGCGAATGAGTGTGGGTCTGCAAATTGAAAAGATAGGCAGTGCCTTGTTGTATAACTAAGAGTCCCTAGATCATCCAGGGCGGTGGTGAAAGATAAGGACCAGATTTTTTTTTTGTTTTTTTAATAAAACCCATCTTCTATTTGTTTCCCAAAGCAGTAAATTGTGTAATTGGTAGTTGGTTTTAAGGCCAAGAGAGGCGAGGTCTACCCAATTTGGTGGAGTCGCCTCCCACTTGGGGTAACTAAGTAGGCGATGACGTATCTTAGAGGTACCTGCTCATCACGGTATTTCACCTGCTGACGCAATAAGGAGGTAGACGAAGCTCGTGGGAGATTTGGGGAGGTGGGAAGTGAGCAGACCTTCTTTTTCTCTTGGCCCTGGTTGGTTTACTGTGATGGGTCACAGCCACAGTGGGAAACTGACTTTATACATTTTTGTATTGGCCGCAGTGGCCCTCATAAGTTTGTGATTTACTTATACTTTTTTAAATATACTTAGTAAATGGGAAACAAAAGACGAAGTCTTGCTTTCCCTAGTGGAATTCAAACTGACAAAAATGTTAAAGCTAACTTACGCTGTTGTAACAATCTGCAACCTTCCTCATTTATTTATGTGTATTTATAATAGTGTTCCTGTGGTGTTTGTTTGTCTTCTAATGTGCTAGAGATAAGTCGTAAAGGTGCTTAATAGTTAATATCCTTATAATTATCTGAGAAGTCTCTTAGTAGGCTGTATCTGTCAGTCTAATATTGTACTTAGTTTAAGCAAATTCCAAATGTTTTGATTGCAGTATTATTATTATTATTATTATTATTATTATTATTATTATTATTATTATTATTATTTTATTTTATTTATTTAATTTTTTATTTTTTTTTTGGTTTATCACAGTCATCCTATTCGACTGGGTGGTTTTTATAGTGTGGGGGCGGTTCCGGGTTGCATCCTGCCTCCTTAGGAGTCCATCACTTTTCTCACTATGTGCGCTGTTTCTAATAGCACACTTTCCTGCATGAGTCCTGGAGCTAACTCGGCATCTAGTTTTTCCAGAAGCCTTTTCAGGGATCTTGGGATCGTGCCTAGTGTTCCTATGATTATGGGTACAATTACCACTGGCATATTCCATATCTTTCTTATTTCGATTTTCAGGTCTTGATACAAATTATTATTATTATTATTATTATTATTATTATTATTATTATTATTATTATTATTATTATTATTATTATTATTCAGAGGATGAAAACTATCCATATGGAACAAGCCCACCAAAGGGGCCACTGACTTGGAATTCTAGCTTCCGAAGAATATTATTATTATTATTATTATTCAGAGGATGAAAACTATCCATATGGAACAAGCCCACCACTGACTTGGAATTCAAGCTTCCGAAGAATATTATAGGTTCATTCGAAAGCGACAGAAGGTAATGGGAAATACTGAAAGTAAGTCAGATTGTCATGTATCCTCGCACGTCAAGCATCTGCTCCGTTATTTGGTGTTCCCATATCAGTGGGTGGGGCTTTGTTTTATCGTGATTAAATTTGGCTACAGTTGCAGCTCCGTTTCACACGTTATCGTGCACGATTACGAAGGCATAATGCAGCGTGGATAATGGCTCGATTTTAGCTAGGGGAGTAGTCTCATTAAGCTGCTTCGCCCCCTCCATTTTTCCACTAACCATACTCAGGGCTCTCTCTCTCTCTCTCTCTCTCTCTCTCTCTCTCTCTCTCTCTCTCTCACATGGTGCACTGTAAGCACTACTTCAGGTTTATTGCAGCGTCCCTTCGGCCCCTAGCTGCTACCAATTTCATTCCTTTTACTGTACCTCCTTTCATATTCTCTTTCTTCCGTTTGACTTTCCACCCTCTCCTAATTATTGATCCATAGTGCAACTGCTTTGAGGTTTTCCTCCTGTTACACCGTTCAGACCTTTTTACTGTCAGTTAAGGTTTCGGCGCTGAATAACCTCATAGGTTCCAGCGCTTGGCCTTTGCCCTAAATTCTATATACTATTCTGTTTTACTTGAACTTATATCCGACCTATTTTGTTATACCGCACATTATTTTTTTTATTTTTTTTTTTGTGGTAATATAATGTTCACGGTTGTCAGGAACATTTATTGAAAAGATGATTTAATTTTTTTAAAGACATTTTAATTAATAGAATAAAATATAGAATTTAGGTCGAAGGCCAAGCGTTGGGACCTATGAGGTCATTCAGCGCTGAAATGGAAGTTGACAGTAAAGAGGTTGAAAGGTGCAAGAGAAGGGAAACCTCACAATTGCACTACGAAACAATCGTTAGGAGAGGCGGAAAGTAAGATGGAAGAAAGAGAATATAAACGGAGGTACAGTAAACGGAATGAAAGGGGTTGTAGTATAGCTAGGGGCCGAAGAGACGCTGCAAAGAACCTTAAGTAATGCCTACGGTGCGCCGCATGAGGTGCACTGACGGCACATATTATTCATTAGTTATTCGGAATTCTTCGGATCGTAATGATTAGTTATGTTATGGAGACGAGTCCCTGGAACAAGTCCTTGAGATGTATGCTAGTATTGCACCAGCCTTTTTTTTTTTGCCATGCCCCTAAGTTAGGTTAGGTTACGTTACGTTACGTTAGCTGAGAAACTTTCACGTAATTTGAGCTTATTTTCAAGGAGATTCTATGGTTAGTTTTCAAGATATGGCGTCCCGCTTTTTTCAGGGAAAGGTCTCGGTACTCGGTTGTTGCGTCTCGGGGAAATGCGTCCGTGCACGAGGCGGAAGTCCACTTGTGAATTTGTTCATAATCTCGTATAATGAAACGCGCCTCCTTTTATCCTCGGAGATACTCATTACTCTTGGCGCTGCCTCTCATACGCCCCCGTAGAGCTAAAATGACTCTCCGCGCATTGATCTGGACCCGAGGGAATTTTCGTTTGAATGGCGACTGAGAAGAGAGAGAGAAGAGAGAAGAGAGAGAGAGAGAGAGAGAGAGAGAGAGAGAGAGAGAGAGGTCACGGAACGGTCTTTACTCTCCTTTATTCTTACGGCAATTTGATGAGACGTAAAATAAAGGCACTGAATGGGAGTTACGGATTATATATATAGTTCCTCATGGGACGGTTGGGTATCGTTCTCAGCTAGCACTCTGCTGGCCCCGCGTTCGATTCTCCGACCGGCCAATGAAGAGTCAGAGGAATTTGTGTCTGGTGATAGAAATTCATTTCTCTCTATAATGTGGTTCGGATTCCACAATAATAAGCTGTAGGTCCCGTTGCTAGGTAACCAATTGGTTCTTAGCCACGTAAAATAAATCTAATCCTTCGGGCCAGCCCTCTCTAGGAGAGCTGTTAATCAGCTCCTCAGTGGTCTGGTCTGGTTAAACTAAGGTATACTTAACTCTAGAGCTCCTTACGTCATTCAGTATTGCTCTTGGTTCTGTTCAGTGGCAAATTTACTCGTGTCCACTGCATTAGTATTTATCAAGTCATCATCATCATCATCATCATCATGATCATCATCATCTCATATTAAGAATTTAGGCCAGAGTCCAAGGGCTGGGACCTATAAGGTCATTCAGTGCTGAAACGGAAATTGACAGTAAAGAGGTATGGAACAATTGTTAGGAGAGGGTGGAAAGTAAGATGGAAGAAAGAGAATATGAACGGAGGTACAGTCATTGGAATGAAATGGGTTGCAGCTACGGGCCAAGGAGACGCTGCAGAGATCCTTAAATAATGCCTTCAGCGCGCCCCATGAGGTGCACTGTCGGCGCTATCCTCCTACGGGGCCCCTCTCATATTTTGTAATCAGTCCGGTGATATCGCTTCGTTTCGCTACCCTTGGAATTCCGTCAGTTGGCGCTGACATCACATTCTTCAATTCATTCGTTCTCATAATCCATGAGGTTGCTCCTTTAAAGCAGTGATAACGATCAAACACTGACTGTGAAAGTACAAAGTATAATTAGCAGCGACTGTCAAGTTTTGGAAATAAATCCATCAGTGAAATTTTGTCAGAAGCTTCAACACTTGATATTAATCCAGTTATAAAGTTTTTGGCAAATTGTGACTTCATTGGCAAAATATAAAGAAAAATAAGTATGAGTAAAAATATATCCTTCGGGCCAGCCTTGTGAGAGCTGATAGTTAGCTCAGTGGTCTGGTAAAACTATTCTAAATAATAATAATAATAATAATGGGAGGTGTGAATATCCACTGTCGTTTCCTTTTGAGATATTACCCAAGCCTATTGACTCTCCGTGGGGATTTTATGGCGTCGCCTTTTCCAGAGGAGAGGCCGCTCATCCCTCTCCCCGATTCCTTTTATGGGATGAAATAGGCAGACCCGTTCGGTGTCGTGCAACCATATCCTCTGAGACATAATTCCATTTCATGGGATTTCGCTCTGTCTTAAGGGACCGAGCCCCATCTTGTGGGATTTCATTCGCTCGTCCCGGGATTGGCGGCCCATCGCAGGGTATAATAGCAGAAGCAGCAGCCCCCTCGACCTACCCACTGTGCCCAGGGGGATGGGGCATTATTAACAATATCATTTTATTGACACATCACGACATTGCCAGAGTTCATTCAGCCGGCGGTATTTTTTGTCGTTTTCCATCACATTCGAATAAATGCCTTGTTTTTTTCGACTTATTTCGTCTCGGGCTGATGCATGTCTCATCTACATATTCTGTTCTAGCTGCGACGGATTGCGTTCGCCTTAATCGGAAATAACCGAGTGTCGTTGAGGGACCGTCACAGTCGGTACCAGTGACATGAGTTTGAACGTGGCACTCGCTGGCAACGCATGGGGGATGAGTTGTGACGTCACACTGGTTGCCACGGCAACGGATGTTCTCGACAACATTTCTCTCTCTCTCTCTCTCTCTCTCTCTCTCTCTCTCTCTCTCTCTCTCTCTCTCTCAGGCGAAAGCTAAAATGACAGACAACCTCAGTGTCGGGTATGGAAGATGATGCTAAAGCTCTGTCAGTTCGTAAAAAACAAATCCTGAATAAAATCAGTGAATTTTATCATTCAATGCTTGAGTTTTTTTATTTTTTTTATTTTTTAGGTGAGATTGTTTTTGCGGAGTTGTTTATTTTGAGGAATGTCTTCAGCAGCTGCTTGTAATAGTTTGCATTTGGGAGCTCTTAGCTATCTACTTGCGTCTCTTCTTCTCTCTCTCTCCCTCTCTCTCTCTGTCTCTCTGTCTCTCTCTCTCTTCATACATCTGGCATCAACACAAGTGCCAACGGAACTGCGCACAACAAAACAGTGCCTGAGGGAGGATGATAACCCATATCATGCTCATTCCTTGTATCTGTAGACGATACAATGTTCTATATCCACTCGTGACGCCAGTTCACGATATGTTGTGATTGCAACAAGATGACTGACGCTAAATATGCATCCTTCCCCCTCCATCCAGGATTTTGGAACAGAACCATCGGCCTTCTCTTTACCTTAGCCTTTCCCCTTCCTACTCCCCTTATCCCCTTCTCCCCCTCCCCGGGAGAGGGGTGGGGTGGGGTACGGGGATGCTTGCTGACGTCACAGACCAGGATGAGTCATCGGCGAGAGTTGCAGCAGACGAAGTCCCCGGAAAACCTTTCGGTATATAAGTTTTGGCTGAATGGTGGCCGGGGCAATGGTTTCCCCTTCTTGTTACCTCGTCGGGCATGAGGCTCAGGTCCAGGGTGACCTTCACGCCGCTGAAGAATTCGGTGTCGGGAGGAGCAATGCGATGAAAGCTCTCCATAAATAGTAAAAATGACAACTTGTGCGTAATGCAGAAGGCTAGTATTAAAGATGATATTCCCTTAAGTGAGAGAGAAAGAGAGGGGAGGGAGAGGTCAGGGGAAGGCAGGCCGAGGGGTGGGGGGTTCTTTTCATCCACGACGGCGAACAGAGACAGAGAGAGGGACAGAGTCAGGTCCTCGGCCGTTCGACTGTGCCCAGGGCGTTTCAGTAGTACTCCGGAGGTAGGTGGTCGTCTCCCTCTGGCAAAACGGCCCTCAGGCTGTCTACATACATCTCGAGTGCCACCTTCATTCTGCTCCGAGTGTAGTCCCAGAGGGCTGCTGCTGCTGCTGCCAAGGGCGCTACCGAGATCGAGTATCAGTTTTCGTCTTGTTATAACAATCGGTTGGGGGGTGTGGTCGGCTCTGGGCAGATGGGCCCCGAGTCTACTCACACGGAATAAAGAAGAGGAGTAGTTGCATCCGAGACCCTGCCCTCGAAGGGCGTTGTGGCGGCCGCCTGCAGACCAAACGAAGTGATGTTGAGTTGTCGTCCCTCGGTTCTAATCTCTGACTCGTGTCGCCGTCACTCGGAAGAAAGAGACATGGTCTTTGTAGGAGTTACATATTGCTGAAGGACTCCTCCTCCTCCTGCTCCTCCTCCTCCTCCTCCTCCTCCTCCTCCTCGTCCTTTCCTTCCCCCTCCTCTGTCTCGATCTCGAACTCCAAGCCTCTGCTGCTGGTGGAACTGGCGCTCGTGCCGCTTGTCATCTGCCGACGATAGCCCTCGGTCATTGATTTTTTGAGGTGCCAAGGTAAGCAAAGCCATTCATTCATTCTCATACTACATTTGGGGGATCTGGGGACCACGTTATTGATCCGATCGATTAGTGAAGGTGTGATCATCCTCTGTCCTTTACGATGGACGGGACAGTGACCCAGGTCCTTATTGTCGTTGGAGAGACCCTGTCTTGAGAACTGCCCGAATTTCCTAAATGGTGGCAGGGGACATAATCATGGTCGCTTTTGAGATGAATGCAATTAAACCTAATTCTGTCCGGCACTGCTTTTTGTCTTCTGTGTGTTTTTATGATGCCGTGGCCTTATTTGTTTAAAATTATGGGGTGGAATTGTTGTGTGCATGTGAAAAAGATGTTTAAAACTCGCACTGCAGTGTGTTTGTGTTCGTGGTGTTTGTATAACCCTTTGGAACACAGACTGCCACGTTTACATGCACACATACATAAATGAATATGTATACGCATATATATACATGTATATACATACACATACATATATATATGTATAGATATATATATATATATATATATATATGTATGTATATGTATATGTATGTATATGTATATGTATGTGTGTGTATACTGCAGATAGACAGATAGATATAGACACCGATGGTCTGTGACATAATATCGTCAGTGACGCAAGAGCCTTTTGAATCGGCAACTGAAGCGTGTTTTCACTCATTGTTTGCAAACTTTCCTCGGGAGCGTTCCGAAATGCCATTCTCCGCGCGGATCAAAGGGTTGGCGATAAGTCGCCTAATGAAAACAATCAATAGAGTACATCACCTTCCCCCCCACCCCACCCCCAACCCCTCTAACGTACGGGCGTCCTTCACACGGTACCTCCCTCAGAATCGTCTGCCCGGTTTTCCTTCTTTGGTATGCCATTGACTTTTTGTGCATTTCACCTCTGCTCTGAGGAAATATGGAGGTTCAGGGTCTGATGTGGCGTTGACGTCGATACGCTTTGGGGAAAGATGAAAGATATAGATACAGACGATTGGTTGTGTGGAACTGTGTTGATCCAGTAATGACGATTGAAAGTGTGCTTGTGATAGACTAAGGCGTTGGCTTTCCTTTCTCTTCTAGATAGTAAATATATATATATATATATATATATATATATATATATATATATATATATAAATATAAAACATTCAGGAGTCTGTCTGTATATACATATATAAAATATATACATATATATATATATATAAATATATATATATATATATATATATACATATATATATATATATATATATATATATATATATATATATATATATATATATATATATATGTTTTGTATGCGTGTCTTTCTGTATGCATGTATGTATGTATACATATGTGTATGTATGTATGTCTTTCTGTATGCATGTACGTATGTATATATACACATGTGTATGAATGTATGTATGTCTTTCTGTATGCATGTATATATGTATATATTCATATGTGTATGTACAGTATGTATATTCTGATTGCCAGTTTGTCCTTCTCTCGAATTCATAGACTTTTATGATACGCCCATGACTGCAAGCATTGAATCCAGGTGAAAAATAAACGAAAATGTCATTCCCTTCCGTAGTGGGATTCGAACCCATGCATGGTAGTAAGAATTAAGCTTGTACTTAATCGTTCATGCGACCAGGAGGCTTATAAATCTATTTCATACTACCCAATACATCTGTCAATCCTTATACATTGTAAGAAGCTGGTATAGACCCATCCCCACCACTGTAAGATGATGTTTTAGACCAGTTTATGACAATAGAGACGGGACCATTCTATCTATAGTACGTCGTATCTGAAATCAACAGATAGTCTGGATGAGCTGTAATGGATTTTATCTGTCCTCCTCTCTTCGTAGCATAGTGGGCCAATACCAAGTGGTAGTCTCGTTTTTTGCTACCTATGTGTGGGCGTTCCAGTTCCACTTTAGAGGAAAAGGGAGCTTCGTTTAGTTCTCACCTAGATTGAAGGTTGGCAGGGATAATTGTGTCTAATAGTTGGCGGAAATCGCGAAGCTATGGGATTGTAGTGTCTGTTGATGATATATGATTATCTAGTGAAAGTGACGATTAAATATATATATATATATATATATATATATATATATATATATATATATATATATATATATATATATATATATAGAGAGAGAGAGAGAGAGAGAGAGAGAGAGAGAGAGAGAGAGAGAGTGAACTACTACATCGAAGTGTCTTCATATAATTTGGTTGTGTGGAAAGAATTGTGGCTAATGGTTTGATGAAGAGTGTATAGTTTGGAAGTGTTGGGAGGAAAGATGAAGTAGAAAAGGAAAGAAAGATGAGGTAGAAAAGGAAGGAAAGATGCCTTAGAAAAGGGCCTCAACATTCAGGATGTGAGAGAGTGCATGCGACACTGAGGTGAGTGGTACAGTGTGTGTGTAGGGGGTTTGATTCACTGCCAATGAGCTTTTTTGGGTAGACGTATGAATGCATTAGTTTTGGGACGTGTTCTGCACAGGGGTTCATCTCCGAGTTAGAAGTTTGATTGTGAATGGGGAAGTGATCACTATCCTTTCATTTCTTGGGAGCCATCATAAGAGAGTATGTTTTAAGTATAATGTTGAATATATATTATATATATATTTATTGGTATATTTATTTTCCTTTTTTGCAGTACACAATTTGAATGTGCACAGGCACATATCTATGTATGTATAGAGAGAGAGAGAGAGAGAGAGAGAGAGAGAGAGAGAGATAGAGTTATTACTGTCTACTGACAGTCATTTATTTGTTGAAAATTGCTGATGATAGGCCAGTATTTCCTGATGATTTCTGCATTGTTGTATTGTTCATTGTATTGTTCACACTAATGAATGGTGTATCTGCCACTGTTGTACGTTATTATACAGCGTCATCATATCCTCCCAATCTTAGCTAACGAGCAAAATGCGGTCGTATACCAGAGCTTTCTATCCATTACTGGAAGATGGAATAAAATTTTGGCCATCGTATTGTTGATCTGTGTCATTAACTTCGATTCGAGCTGTACTGGATCTAGTCTCACTCCGCTGAGGTTTCTTGATACGTCATTTGAGGACGATGATGCCTCATGCATTTTCGCCACTTCTGTGTGCTGACGTCATGAGTCCTCGTTGCTGATTTGTTTATTTTTGTTACTTATTTCAACGAGTTTGCCCCGCTTTGCATTTGGACTTTTGTATTTTGTATCATCTGCTTAATGCATATGTTACAATTTTTTTATTTCATGAAGTACTTTAAACCTTCGGAATGTTAATTGATGGGGAGTTATTCGTCGCTCTTGGTATATAAAAAAGGATTTTTTTTTTGTTTCAGATACACGCACTAATTATAACTTAAAAGTTTGTCCACGTTTTAATTTTAGAAGCGTTCTTACTGAAAGTTTGACAAGTTAAAAATCTACGCTAACAAAGGCGTTCCCGCAACGGGTGCAGATTTCCACCGTCTGGCGGTTAATTTAGATGAAGCTGGCTTATGCCAGGACGGGTCCTTTCCCTTTGGCGGTCCGTTAGTGTCGTCAGGTGGGCTGGTGTGGACGACAGGACTCTGTCAGCCCACACTGACTTCCTCTATCCAGTGAGAGCAGGCGATAATGATACGTCATTTATAATCGCACATTCTTACGACCAAGATTTTATTTCAGACATTTTCTTCGTATTTCCTTGTCAGTTAATCACGTGCTAATGAGTCTTGATTGCTCCATGGTTATCTCAGGTGTGTTTGACAGATCTCACTGAATCTTGCAGTGTTTTATCTGCTCTGTTTTATCACTGTGCTCTTTCTTTTGATAAAGCCTTGCTCGGGGGATAGTTTCATCAGCTCGCCTCATGCGGCGCACTGTAGTAGGCATTACTTGAGGCTCTTTGCCGCGTCCCTTCCTTTTACTGTACCTCCGTTCATATTCTCTTCCTTCCATCTTACTTTCCTAAACCCCTCTCCTAACATTTGATTCATAGTGCAACTGCGAGGTTTTCCTCCTGTTACACCTTTCAGACCTGTTTACGGTCAATTTCCGTTTCAGCGCTGAATGACCTCATAGGTCCCAGTGCTTGGCCTTTGGCCTAAATTCTATATATTCTATTCTTTCTTTTGAATTTTCACTCTCTCATTGGATATATATATATATATATATATATATATATATATATATATATACATACATATACTTCCTCATAACTGTCCTGGTATCCGGATTCGTATACCCACGTCTGTCCTCAGCAGTCGATCTCTGTCTCGTTAAAAGGTTAATGACATACCCCACAGGCTTCCCTTTATGCAACCCTTTCATTGCTCTGCACTATAAGGTTTTCTGATATTAATCCTGCCATAGCTATTATCGTTGACCGTTGATATTCAGAGTTTCAGACCCAAATGGGATTTCTTACGTTCCTTGATCCTTAACCTTAATGACTGTTACTTTTTTTTTCACGACATTTGACCTTAAGCGACGCTTGGCGTTTCGGGGCATCGATCCTTGATCTTAACTACCGCCGCTAACAAACTGCCCTGTATTGATTTTCGTCAGTTAACCTGCCTCTGTCTTATAGAACCTCTTACTTTGAATCTTTCACCTCATCAGAGTTATGATTAGCGATGTTGAGGCATCCAGTCTTCGTATCATAGACAGTATGTAAATATTTTGATTTTTTTTCATTTGGAGATATTTAGAGAAGATTGGTAGATTTTCCTGTTCTGGCGAGCCAAACGGTATCAGTGAAGTGACCAAGTTATCTTAGTTATGATTAAAACTATATATTTCATGTCCCATGAAAATAACGACATACCTTTTCAAGATTAAAGTATTAAAGTATGCTTCGTTCTCGATCAAATGCCGCTGTTCTTACAATATCTTTGAAAAGAGAGGAGGACGGCTCTCTGTTCAATAGATCAACCATTAAAGAATGGGGTACAAAACAGCACTAACCGCGTCCAAGATATTCTATTAGAATTCAATCAAATTCTAGTTTTCAAGTCTCACCTATTAAAGTATGCTTCATTCTCGATCAAATGCCGCAGTTCTTACGATATCTTTGAAAGGAGAAGAAGATGCCTCTCTGTTCAATAGATCAACCATTAAAGAATGGGATACAAAACAGCACTAACCGCGTCCAAGATATTCTATTGGAATTCAATTAAATTCTAGACTGATCAGTGGAGCTGACATCTATGTAACCTCCATAAGGTCTTCTTTACATTGAGATGCCTTCATACCTTGACCCTTAGGAGAGACATTGCATTAGCTTCATGTTTGGGTGTTACATGACTGGCGGAATTATATTATAGGACTGCAATCTTATAAAGAATCCTTATTTCTTGTATGGTAATGTTATTTCACCATGTTATTTTATGATGAATAGTATTGATTATTGAAACTGTTCGGCTTATCAACAAATAATTCTCCATTCTCTATTCTCCTTGCATTTGTAATAAATATGTATCTGTTAAATAATATATTAATTTATTTTTGCTTTTTTTAATAAGTGAGATATCTTCCTGCCGTATTTCCATTTGCCTCCTTTTACTTCTTCCTAATGAACACTCAGGCTTTAACTGTGTGGTTTCATACCCGCCTGGATGCGAGTCGTAACGAAATTGTTGTAAAACGACCAGGCGTCTATATTCCCCGTAGGGGAGAGAGAGAGAGAGAGAGAGAACTTGGTCGTTTTTAGTTTTCTGTAAAAGAATAATTTTGCGCCGGCTTTGTCTGTCCGGCCGCACTTTACTCTTTCCGCACTTTTTCTGTCCGCCCTCAGATCTTAAAAGCTACCGAGGCTAGAGGGCTGCAAATTGGGATGTCGATCATCCACCCTCCAATCATCAAACATATCAAATTGCAGCCCTCTAGCGTATAATCAAGGCCACCAAAAATATGTCTGTCTTTCGATAGTCTCGGTATAAAGCTGTATGAGCCGCGGCCCATGAAACTTTAACCGTGGCCTATCCTATATCGTTGCCAGAAGCACGATCATTGCTAATTTTAACCTTGAATAAAATAAAAAAAAACTACTGAGGCTAGAGGGCTGCAATTTGGTATGTTTGATGATTGTAGGGTGGCTGATCAAAATACCAATTTGCAGCCCTCTAGCCTCAGTAGGTTTTTTTTTATTTTATTTAAGGTTAAAGTTAGCCACGATCGTGCTTCTGGCAACGATATAGGATAGGCCACCACCGGGCCATTGTTAAAGTTTCATGAGCCACCGCTCATACAGCATTACACCGAGACCACCGAAAGATAGATCTGTTTTCGGTGGCCTTGATTATACGCTGTAGCGGCAGTACAGAAAACTCGACTGCACCGAAGAAACTTCGTCGCATTCTTTAGTTGTTTCGCTCTGTGTCGCAGGCAGGAAGAACCTGTTGTCCTGATAGGGCGAAAAAGTTTCCCGGAGAAGATAGCTGTCCTGCCCCTAATATTCAGACTAAATTGGAGTCACAGGCGTGAACGCGTTGCATAAACATTATAACGAACGTAATGGGCCCCAAATGTGGCTACCCTAGCGGGTCGTGCCCAGTACCGAAATATGAGGGTCCTTTACGGTGGCATAAAGTGAGCGAATGGTAGAACGCCGCCAGGTTGTAAATATGCAGTTTTGTCCGTGCAAGTTCTATGACTTTTTGTAATCGTCACTGGTATCAGCATTGGCCGTTTTATAAGTACATTTGAAATTTATAGTACGTGGTAAATTTAATCGTTATTGGTATCAATATTTTATAGATGTGTTTAAATTTACAATGCGTGGTAAATTTAATTGTTACTTGTGTCGATATTTTATGGATATGTTTAAATTTACAATGCGTGGTAAATTTAATTGTTACTAGTATCGATATTTTATAGATATGTTTAAATTTACAATGCCTGGTAAGTTTAATTGTTATTGGTATCAGTATTTTATAGATATGTTTAAATTTACTATGCGTGGTAAATTTAATTGTTATTGGTGTCAATATTTTATAGACATGTTTAAATTTACAGTGTGTGGTAAATTTATTTGTTATTGGTATCAATATTTTATAGACATGTTTAAATTTACAATGCGTGGTAAATTTAATGGTTATTGGTATCATTATTTATAGATATGTTTAAATTTACAATGCGTGGTAAATTTAATTGTTATTGGTATCATTATTTTACGGATATGTTTAAATTTACAGTGTGTGGTAAATTTATTTGTTATTTACAATCAGTATTTTATAATTGTTATTGGTATCATTATTTTACGGATAAATTTAAATTTATTGTGGTAAATTTATTTATAGACATGTTTAAATTTACAATGCTGGTAAATTTAGTCGTTATTGGTATCAACATCAGCCATTTTCTAAATATTTAAACTTACAATGCCGGGCAAATTTAATCGTTATTGGTACCAATATTTTACAAACGCGTTTAAATTTACAATGCGTGGTAAATGAGTAATGGTGAATATTTTTACCAGCCGATCATCTAGGCACGTGTTTCCCTTTATCATCGTTTTCTGAATGACGAAAGTGTTCGTAATTTTTTTCTTGAGGAACTTCATGGTAAGTCGTGAATATTTAGTGAAAATACCACATTGATAATGTAAATGAAACATGCAAAGGGAAGCAAAAAGTTGTAACAAGAACAGTGATTGTTGAGAGAAAATTATCAGCATAATGTTGAAGACAGTTATCACCAAAAATGCAAAAGGTAATAATAGCAATAAGAGTAATGATGGAGACAAAATTATCAGCATAATGTTGAAGACAATTATCACCAAAAATGCAAAAGGAAATAATAACAATAACAGCAATGGCGGAGACAAAATTATCAGCATAATGTTGAAGACAATTATCACCAAAAATGCAAAAGCTAATAACATCAACAGCAATGGCGGAGACAAAATTATCAGTATAATGTTGAAGACAATTATCACCAAAAATACAAAAAGTAATAATAAAAATAAGAGTAATGATGGAGGCAAAATTATCAGCATAATGTTAAAGACAATTATCACCAAAAATACAAAAAGTAATAATAACAATAAGAGTAATGATGGAGACAAAATTATCAGCATAATGTTGAAGACAATTATCACCAAAAATGCAAAAGGTAATAATAACAATAAGAATAATGATGGAGACAAAATTATCAGCATAATGGTGAAGACAATTATCAAGAAATGCAAACGGTAATAATAACAATAACAGTAATGGCGGAGACAAAATTATCAGCATAATGGTGAAGACAATTATCACCAAAAATGCAAAAGGTAATAATAACAATAACAGTAATGGCTGAGACAAAATTATCAGCATAATGTTGGAGACATAAAATTTTCACCAAAAATGATGGCGGCAACAGTAATTTCTCTCTCGTTCCTCGTCCCTCCTCCATCACACAGCTTCCAAATAAAACCAGGAGGAGAAGGAGGAGGAGGAGGAGGAGGAGGAGGAGGAGGAGGAGGAGGAGGAGGACGACAACTTGATGCCAAACAAAAGCAGCGTGGGGGGGGGAAATCCCCCTACCCCCCATCCCCAAGTTCCCAGAATGCCTTTCTCCCCCCCCCCCCTTTCCTCTTCACGTGAGACCTCTTTTGCTTCTGACTATAACACCGTGTAAGATCCCCTCGGGAAATATACATGCAGAGATAACCTTTCATATTATGTGAGAGAGAGAGAGAGAGAGAGAGAGAGTGAGAGAGAGAGAGAGAGAGAATATGAGTGATATATATATATATATATATATATATATATATATATATATATATATATATATATAATTAATACAAAGAGAGAGAGAGAATATGAAGTGAATATATACGTATATTATATATATTTGTATATATATTTATATTTATGTATATATTAATACAGAGAGAGAGAGAGAGAGAGAGAGAGAGAGAGAGAGAGAGAGAGAGAGAGAAGGCGAAGCGCAGTTCTTGCAGGGAAATTAAAATCTTACCTAAACGTACGTGCCATCATCGTTATTAAAGCGGAAGTCGCAGTGATTTTGTCGTCTAGTTAAGATAAAATCTATATCTTGACGTCTGTACAGATTTTCTTATATCTTGATCATAAAATTGTCGCGAATTGTATCCCTTATTTCATGGCATCACTAGAACACACTCCTAAGCTCCGAGGAATATTGTCAACCGTTGGAATTCTTGTTAAACTTCGATAACATTGACATGGTCGTCCCCGTAGAGGCGGGTAGCGCCGTCAGTGCGCCTCATGCGGTGCACTGTAGGTATTACTTCAGGTTCTCCGCAGCGACCCTTCGGCCCCTAGCTGCATGCAACCCCTTTCATTCCTTTTACTGTACCTCCATTCAGATTCCCTTTCTTCCATCTTCCTTTCAACTCTCTCCTGACAGTTGATTCATAGTGCAACTGCTTTGAGGTTTTCCTCTTGTTGCACCTTTCAAATCTTTTTATATGTCAATTTCCGTTTCAGCTCTGAATGATGTCATAGGTGCCAGCGCTTGGTCTTTGGCCTAAACCATGTATTCTATCTATCTATCAGTATGGTCGTTATCACTCTATGATTGTGATTATTGTTTGTGTTAGTCGATTAGGAATGTAGTTCATTTCCTTCCTCTAATGGCCTGCGATGCCTTGAGGTCTCCAGAATACAGAAGTAAAGGAATAATGTAAACAGAGGTTAGCATTATTCCTAAAGGAGACGGCTGATCCGTCCCTTGAAATGGTTGCAGTTCACAGAGTCAAGGGCAAGTAAATCTGAGACTGATAGATTTATTGATCGGTATTAAATAAAAAAAAAAAGTCTAACAGCTACGGGAACGCAAGACGGAAATTCTTAAACAGTAATGAAACAAGTAAAAAATGCGCCGAAGTTTCTTCGGGGCAATGGAGTTTTCTGTACAGCGCATAATCAAGGCCACCGGAAATAGATCTATCTTTCGGTGGTCTCGGTGGTGGCCCGTCCTATACCGTTGCCAGACGCACGATTATGGCTAACTTTAATCTTAAATCAAATAAAAACTACTGAGGCTAGAGGGCTGCAATTTGGTATGTTTGATGATTGGAGGGTGGATGATCAACATATCAATTTGCAGCCTTCTAGCCTCAGTAGTTTTTAAGATCTGAGGGTAGAGAGAAAAAGTGCGGACAGACAGAAAACTAAAAAAGCCATAAAAGAATATAACATGAAATAGCTTTTGAAAGCGTCCCAATTAAAACAGTTTATAAGAACATTTTCACACGCGCACACCCACACAGGTCACCTATCACTGAGCAGGGAAAATATATATAGCGTAGAAATTGGACCCGTCACTGGCTGGAGTTGCCTTCGATTCATCACCACCGAGAAAAGGAACAATGGATAGACGTCCAGAAGTCGACTGCAAAGATGAAACTAATCTAAACCAGCCTGCAACTGAATTTACTCAGGTGAAATTAAATTTTATGGGAGAGAATGAGGTAAATGATATTTGGAAAGGTATTTTGCTTATTGTTATTATTATTATTTTTTCTATCTCGGTGTGGGGTTCCAGAGAAACTAATGCGCTGTTTCTAGTAGCACACTCTTCTGCATGAGTCCTGGAGCTACTTCGGTTTCTAGTTTTCCAGGTTCCTTTGTTATTATTATTAGTTATTATTATTATTATTATTATTATTATTATTATTGTTATTATTATTATTATTCAGTCTGTGAAAATGGATTCTTATATTTCAACTAAATTAAATTTTATCAATGACTTGCAAAGTATTGCATGAGAACTTGTTCAATTTGCTGATGATGCACAATTCATTCTTTCCAATAAATATGAAAACCTAGACACTCTCGTAAGAAATATGGAAGGAACGATGGATCGAGTCAATTCCTACTTCTGCCAAAACGGTTTGAAAATAAACACAAATAAGACTCAGTTTATATTTGTTCGCCAATATATATATAGAATACCATCGAATCTGGTTATCAGAGCTGGTACATTATTTAAAAATCTAGGTTTATATATAGATATGACATTTAATGGTCATATAGGCAAATAGCATTTTAGTGTTTTTGAACAGACACAAGGAATCTTTTGACTTTGACTCAAGAAAAATGGTCGTTTCCAGGTTGCTTATTTTCTGTTATGGGGAGGAGGACATACAACTCTAATACAGAAGGTACAAAAGAATTCAGAATTTTGCTGCTAAAATTGCTGTGGGAGTCCATGCTACTCCATTCTTAAAGAAGCTCGAATGGTTAAAAATTAAAGAGCAAATAGAATATGACCTTGCTTTATTCATGTTTAAGCAGCGCAATTTACAACCATCAGAAAGAGTTATAGAGATAGAGACAGTAGGAGAAAACACTGTAAGAATAACAAGGCAAACAGATAACTTGGTGGTTAAACGTACTAGGACTAAATTAGCTGAGCGAGCCTTATCAGTGAGGGGGCCTGTTTTGTGGAATACACTTCCTTCAGATGTAAAAGAAAGCGAAACAATAAATTCTTTTAAAAGAAAATTGAAAGGCTATTTTCTTGACGTTGTTGGATGAGCCAGGTTCATTGTGTTTTGGATCAGATGTTTTGTTTTATGTTATTGTTAATAGATTATTATTATATATTATTATTTTTATTATTGGAATTATTATTATTATTATTATTATTATTATTATTATTATTATTATTATTATTATTATTATTATTATTATTATTATGCCTGCAATAATGTAATACAGGCAGTTGAGAGCTTCCATCTGTATAACTCCACCTCTCTTTCATGTTACAAGTTCACAAATGGGGATTTTATTTTCCCAGTGACTGTTCAGGATATTGCAAAGCATTTGTGACCGATTATAATTCAAAACAGATCGGCCAAAAGCCCATAAACTTGCAGAGCAAGCTTTCACAGAAGAGAATGCCCATGCAATAAAGGTGAAAAATAACTTGGAACAAAGGAATAAAAAAAGATATATTTAATTATCAATAAATAGATATGAATATATATAACTGATAACAAATGCCATTAAACAAGACTAGTATGTATAGTAAAAGACAGTAAATGAATAAATCAGTAGATAAGTGAAGGCTAGAAAAAAATACATAAGGAAACTGTGCTTGAAGATACCCTCAAGCAAGGAAACCCAAGCACATGATACTCAAGGCCTCAGTAAAGAGATCACGTCATATTCTTAGGACTGAAAATTATACGTTTTCCTTCAGGAAACGTAACAGCTGGAATAATCCAGGAACCACAACATTGGTCCCCCGAAGGCGGGTATAGTGCCGTCAGCGCACCTCACGTGCTGTGCTTTAGGCGTTACTCAAGGTTTTCTTGGCAGCATCCCTTCGGCCCCTAGCTGCTACAACCCCTTTCATTCCTTTTACTGTACCTCCTTTCATATTATCTTACTTACATCTCGCTGTCCACCTCCTCTTACCATTTTTATTTTTATTTATTTATTTCTATATTTGAATTTTTATTTTTATCTTTATCTATATTTTTATATTTATTTTAATTTACATCAATATTTTTATTATTACTTTTATTTATGTTTTCCTCCTGTTACACCTTTCAGACCTCCCTGCTGTCAGTTTCCGGTTCAGCGCTGAATGGCCTCATAGATCCCAGTGCTTGGCTTTTGGCCTAAATTCTATATATTCAATTCAATTAGTGTTGAATGGATGCAGAAGTAGATTTACTGAGGAATAAAGAAAATCCCTTGAACAGAAGTTTGGGAAACCTTTCTCAGCCAATTCAGTCAAAAGGGCTGATAGTTGGTATGCGAATAAAAAAATCAAGAAAATAAAGGAGTTATATCAATGGGGGTATTTTGCATTGCCATCATTTGTCAGTAACGCCAGCAACATATTACGATGAAAGACGTGAAAGAATGGACGGTTGGGTCGTGGAAACTCGTGGTGTCGTTTTGTGAGGTGCTTCTGTATGTGCAAAAAAGTTCTAATTAGAATTAAACGTACCTGAATGACTCATCATTCTTAATTGCTTCTACGTTTACGTTGTGTCGATTGAATTGATTGAATTGAATTGAATTGAATTGAATATAGAATTTAGGCCAAAGGCCAAGCACTGGGACTTATGAGGTCATTCAGGGCTGAAACGGAAATTGACAGTAAAAGTTTGAAAGGCGTAACAGGAGGAAAACCTCAAAGCACTATGAATCAATTGTTAGGAAAGGGTTGAGGAAAGTGAGATGGAAGAAAGAGAATATGAAAGGAGGTACAGTAAAAGGTACTAAAGGAGTTGCAGTTAAGTGCCGAAGGCACGCTGCAAGGAACCTCAAGTAATGCCTACAGTGCACCGCATGAGGTGCACTGACGGCACTAACCCCCCTACGGGAGTTTACATTGCGTTGCTATGTATGGCTAATTGCTGCCGGCTCTTTGATATGGTTGAATGTGGTCCCCATCGATTTGAAGGGGGAATGATTTAGGTGCACTTTGATTTAGCCATTGTTGCTTTTACTCGGTTCGTTGTAATTCATTTGCGGGTGATTTTAGTTTTCTGAAAAGATAACTGTTGTGCCGGCTTTGTCTGTCCGTCCGCACTTTTTCTCTCCGCCCTCAGATCTTAAAAACTACTGAGGCTAGAGGGCTGCAAATTGGTATGTTGATCATCCACCCTCTAATCATCAAACATACCAAATTGCAGCCCTCTAGCCTGAGTAGTTTTTATTTGATTTTATTTAAGGTTAAAGTCAGCCATAATCGTGCGTCTGGCAACGATATAGGCCAGGCCACCGCCGGGCAGTCGTTAAAGTTTCGTGGGTCGCTGCTTATACAGCATTATACCGAGATCTCCGAAACGTAGATCTATTTTCGGTGGCCTTGATTATACGCTCTACAGAAAACTCGACTGCGTCGAAGAAACTTCGGCGCATTTTTAACTTGAGTCTTCTGTCATCGTATTGGCAATGTTGTTTATTTGTTATAGAATGAACAAAATCCTGACTGTTGATTTCAGAGGTAGGTGAAAAAATTGTATCAGTGGTTATGACAAATTTTATGTAAGAGCTTTGGTTAAATGTATCTAATTTTATGTAGGATGTTTGGTAAAATGTGACCCGACCGTGATCAAGGACTTGACGTAAGGAGGTACAAGATTTTTTTGTTTAATTCTATAGCTTGGCAAGAGATGACAGTTTGTGTTAATACTGAATTTTTATTTTAAGTAAAGATTAACCGTTATTGAAGTTCTGTCCCCCAAGTCTTGATTTTGTTGATTTGACTCGCAAGCTCAAGGTATTATTCGTTTATGTAAAATGTAAATTGGGATTCTGTCCACATGTGCCTTGAGGAACTTGCCAGTTCGTAATCCATTTCCATTCTGATAATGTAAACTGACTTTGTAAGGTAGGCGTGAAATAGGTCCATGTGAAATGAAAAGACTGCATTATGCCTACAGAAAGTGACTGAGAATGGGCATTCGTGAGAAACTTAGCTCCAAAGATTGCCAATACAGTTGCGAATATCGCCTCTTGCGGAGTCATCCGATATGCAAATGAAATCGCCTTGCCGAAGGAAGTTCTCCTGGGATATTCAGGGCCAGGGATACTTAAGGGGAAAAAAAAGAAAAACAAAAACACAGGGGATTCTTTTGTTTTCGAGCACCAAAGTTTTGGCGAAGTGCACAGTAGAGCTTGAAATGTAGGAGAGTAATTTTTTTTTTTTAGTTTTCTTCTTTATATTTGGATGCAGAAAGAACCACTTTTCTGGATATTGTGATTGTTGATTTGAACCTTAAACCTACGAAACAAACGAAAATGCGCCGAAGACACTTCGGCGCAATCGAGTTTTCTGTACAGCCTCTACAGCGTATAATCAAGGTCACCGAAAATATATTTATCTGTCGGTGGTCTCGGTATAACGCTGTATGAGCCGCTGCCCATGAAACTTTAACCACGGCCCGGTGGTGGCCTATCCTATATCGTTGCCAGACGCACGATTATGGCTAACTTTAACCTTAAATAAAATAAAAACTACTGAGTCTAGAGGGCTGCAACCTGGTATGTTTGATGATTGGAGGGTGGATGATCAACGCGCCAATTTGCAGCCCTCTAGCCTCAGTAGTTTTCAAGATCTGGGGCCGGAGAGAAAAAGTGCGGACGGACAGACAAAGCCGGCACAATAGTTTTCTTTTACAGAAAAGTAAAACCGATAACAACAACCGTTGTTGTTATTATTATTAACTAACTTCTAATGACTCTTAATGTTATCGTTGTTCATCTGTGGCTCCTATAACAACAGCACCTGGAATGTAGTTACGGAAAACATGTACTAGCGTATTTAGCTTCTTTCTTTTCCAGAGATTCCAGTCTCCTCAGGTGCGTAATGTCTGCGCAGAATTTATATTGACACTAAGGGGGGAACTTTCATTGCGCTGCATCTCTCGTTCATTAGCAATTATTGCCCCTTTGTAATACCACCAACAAAAAACGGTACTTTAATGATACTGTAAGGGAATGAAATGATAATTGGTCTCTCTCTCTCTCTCTCTCTCTCTCTCTCTCTCTCTCTCTCTCTCTCTCATCCGAAAATTGCGAAGGGTCATTAACGAAGACCAAGGCGTTTCGTTAAAAGTGGACTTAATTCCTAAGGGGAAACTTTGCCTGTAAATATTCCGAAGCCCCCCTTTAGCGTATTAGAATTATTTAAAGAGGCGCTGGCGTGTACTCAGATCCAGGAATGTCTGTTGCACCGGCCAAGGTTCAGGAATATATATACAGCCGCAGAAGTTCTCATAAATTACGCAAAACTTAATTGGAAAAGAGGATTAACGCGAGGTCCAGCCATCCCAAGGAAATTCATAGTTTTTTTCCCCGATTTTCTCTCATACTTTACAGTGGTTTCCTATATGCCCTCAATTCGCAGGCGACCTTTTAAGCGTATATTTTATCTGGTTAGAAATATATTAGCTCCTGTGAGCACGTTTTCATCAGCATCTTGTATCACGAATTACATTTATACGTCAACTTGACGTCTTTTCATTTTTCTCCGTAAATTTTTTTTTTTTTTTTTACACATTTTCTACAACCTTTAGGTAGGTCTTCTATATTTTCTCCTTTACCTCCCTTTTTTTTTTTACTGCACACTTTTATCGTATATTCATTTCCCGTATTTTCCCATTTAACCTTGTGAATTTCTCTTCTAGTCTTACAGTTTCTCTAACCTTATTCTCCACCAACTTTTCACTCGTGCGGTTTCTGTGACTCATTCTCCAGCTTCTTTATCTCAGTTACCCCACAAGTACTCAAGCACATTCTAGAATTCATCATGATTGCAAACGCCGCTTCCGAAGTGGTACTTTTTGCGTTTTAAGGTTAAATTTAGCCACGATCGTGCGTCTGGCACCGCTATAGGCGCCAACAACACAGGCCACCACCACCGGGCTGTGGCTGAAAGCTTCGTGGACCGCGGCTGAGAATTTCATACTGTATTATATACGCTGTACAAAAAACTCGCTTTCGCCGAAGAAACTTCGGCGCAGTTTTTACTTGTTTAATTTGAAAAATTGTTGGAAATTTTCTCTGCATTTGGTCCTATGTGATAAAACCAAAATGTCGATGGCAGTGTTAAGGAAAAATTCAAAGAAAACATATATATTCGCAGTTTACAGGAACTCACTAGTGGTTTCTTTTTCACTTGATTGACTTGTTGTTACACTACCATAATCGTTTATATATATATATATATATATATATATATATATATATATATATATATATATATATATATATAAATTCCGAGAAACGAAGATTCGTTTATCAAAGCAGAAACAATAGTGATAAAAGGATGCCTTGATTCATATATATATATATATATATATATATATATATATATATATATATATATATATATATATATATATATATGTATATATATATATATATATATATATATATATATATATATATATATATATATATATATATATATATATATATATATATAAATATATATATATATATATATATATATATATATATATATATATATATATATATATAATTAACTGCTGCAAAGGCCCATAGATGTAATGCACTCTTGTTTTCAACACATACGTAGAAATGAAACTGAAAATATAAACTGCTGAAAGTGCCTATGGATGAAACTGCAAATGTATACTGCTGCAAAGTGGCTATGGATGAAACTAAAAATGAACTGCTGCAAGGTGCCTATGGATGAAACTGCAAATATATACTGCTGCAAAGTGCCTATGGATGAAACTGCAAATATAAACTGCTGCAATGTGCCTGTGGATGAAAGTGCAAACTGCTGCAAAGTGCATGTGGATGAAACTGCAAATATAAACTGCTGCAAAGTGGCTATGTATGAAACTGTAAAAATGAACTGCTGCAAAGTGCCTATGGATGAAACTGCAAATGTAAACTGCTGCAAAGTGCCTGTGGATGAAACTGTAAAAATGAACTGCTGCAAAGTGCCTGTGGATGAAAGTGCAAATGTAAACTGCTGCAAAGTGCCTGTGGATGAAACTGCAAATATAAACTGCTGAAAAGTGGCTATGTATGAAACTAAAATTGAACTGCTGCAAAGTGCCTATGGATGAAATTGCAAATGTAAACTGCTGCAAAGTGCCTGTGGATGAAAGTGCAAATGTAAACTGCTGCAAAGTGCCTGTGGATGAAACTGTAAAAATGAACTGCTGCAAAGTGCCTATGGATGAAACTGCAAATATAAACTTCTGCAAAGTGCCTATGGATGCAACTGCAAATGTAAACTGCTGCAAAGTGCCTGTGGATGAAACTGCAAATATAAACTGTTACAAAGTGCCTATGGATAAAACTGAAAATATATACTGCTACAAATTGCCTATGGATGAAACTGCTAATATAAACTGCTTTAAAGTGCATATCGATGAACTTCTGCAAAGTGCCTATGGATGAAACTGCAAATATAAACTGCTACCAAGTACCTATGGATGAAACTGCAAATATAAACAGCTTTAAAGTGTGCCTATTGATGAAACTGCAAACATATATACTGCTGCAATATTACTGAATAGATTACAATTTTCACATGCGAAAATTGTCCAGTCAAGACACAAAATACAACTGTGCGAGACTTGATGAGAGTTTATGCTGGAGCTGTGCTCGATCATTGCTTGTTCTAGTCGATCACTAGTTATGCCTAAACAAGCACAGATCGTCCTTTGACATGCGGTTGGTCTTGCGTTTGACAGGCGTCGCAAATTGCCGGATATAGTGGCTTCTTCTTGAAAGACCTTCGTGTTCCGCCAGCCGAATTCGATATTGTCTAAGAGCCAATGAGGCATAACGGCTACGATGCATAACAGCCATCACATGAAAATAACCCACAATGGAGCGGATTTCTTCAGTCACATTGTCCTGGAACTTGAATGATAAAAACTATACTTTGTTCGAATTTATGACAACAAATCTCAGGAAGATTTGTGGGAAAACCCATGGACCAGTTTTGTAATGTTTATATATATATATATATATATATATATATATATATATATATATATATATATATATATATATATATATATATATATTACATATATATATATATATATATATATATATATATACATATATATATATATATATTATATATATATATATATATATATATATATATATATATATATATATATATATATATATATATATATATATATATATATATATATACATATATATATATATATATATATATTGTGTGTGTGTAAATATAAACACACACATATACTGTATATATATATATATATATATAGTTTACAAGAAGATATATATATTAAACTATGTATTATCACTTGTTTACAAGAAATTTATTATTGTTTATTAATACAATTAATAACAGGACATTATTTGAACAGGATTGTATCTAGCGGAGATATTTATTAAGAATATTACAAGCTTCCCAGGACTAACTGTCCTTATCGTATGGTAGCCAGCCGAAAAGAAAAATGCATGTTTAACGGCTAAGGGACGATGATGACAGACTTTGAAAGATGTAACTTTTTCTGAGTAAACATCTTCGCTATACACAATCCTGTTTAAAGGTCATGTTATTAATTGTATTAATACACACAAGAATTTTGCAAGTGATAAAGTTTAATATATAAATCTTGTAAACTAATAAAGTCTTGAGAAAGTAGATATCTGCAGATTTCCAGGGAAGCTGATAAGTTCCAGTTGGTTTTAATACGATGGAATGCCTTGTTATGGTTCGGATGGCAAGTACCTATGAGCAAAGAACCCCGTAGGGAGTTAGTGCCGTCAGTGCACCTCACGTGGTGCACTGTAGGAATTACTTGAGGTTCTTTGCAGCGTGCTTTCGGCCCCTTAGATGCAACCCCTTTCGTTCCTTTTGCTGTACCCCCATTCATATTCTCTTTCTTCCATCTTGCTACTTGCTCTCTCCTAACAATTGTTTCATAGCGAAACTGCTTTGAGGTTTTCCTCCTGTTACACCTTTCTAACCTTTTTACTGCCATTTCCCTTTCAGCGCTGAATGACCTCATAGGTCCCAGCGATTGGCCTTTTGCTACATTCAGTAATCTATCCCATTCTATTCTATAAGCAAAGAAAGAGCTTTGAAGATATATTTCCTGTTTAAGACGTTCGAGCGACTGGCTGTATTCCACGGATATTTGGACGTTAAGAAGTTAAAGTTAAGTATACCTTAGTTTAACCAGACCACTGAGCTGATTAACAGCTCTCCTAGGGCTGGCCCGATGGATTAGACTTATTTTACGTGGCTAAGAACCAATTGGTTACCTAGCAACGGGACCTACAGCTTCTTGTGGAATCCGAACCACATTACACCAGAAATAAATTCCTCTAATTCTTCATTGGCCGGCCGGAGACTCGAACTCGGAACCATTATCCCTGTTGGGATACGTAAACTGTCATGGAATAAGATTCAAACGGCAAATAATGCACTCTAATCTAATAAGTAAGATAGACAATTAGACGACAAATTACTGTGGCCTTGGCATATCTTCTATTGTATTGGCAGATATCCAGGAGAAAAGAATGGTTCCTCCCCGGCCCCACCCCTCTTCACATGCGCCCTTCCGTCATTTGCAAGGCCCCTAGGATGCCCTCTTCCCCCCACCCCTCCAGCGCCCCCGACTTATCCCGTACGTGCAAGACACACAAAGTTCTGGGAAGTTCTTTTTCAGAGGAATGACCTTCACGGGAATTGCTTGCGGCTGCTTGTTAGAGTAAGAAGTTTACCTGTGATTTTTAGAATTTATATATATATATATATATATATATATATATATATATATATATATATATATATTTATATATATATATACACATATACATATTATGTATGTATGTATGTATGTATGTATGCATACATATGGGGAAAATCATAGGGCTAGCGACCGCATTCCAAAAGACTACCAGGGAAATTAAGTCAGCCTCTGCAAAAGGCTATATAAATAGGCGATATATATATATATATATATATATATATATATATATATATATATATATATATATATATATATATTCATGAATTTACGTGAAAAAGATTAGGTTAAGTGTAACAAAGCAAATAGTGAGTATATATATCGTGTGATAGAGAAAATCAAACGTTCGGCGCATGCATAAGACGGAGTTCTTTTATCCTCGACGAAATTAGTCACGGCCAGACCTTTTGTATCTCATGCGTTCCCTTTGAAACACATCAGGAGGACTTGCTGTGTGTTGTTGCAGAAACGACGCCAGTTGAAAGGACAACAGTCGTCGTCGATGATCATTGTTGTGCAGCGTCAGTTGATCAAAGGAAAACTAAAGTTGGTTGCTTGATGGAGGCATGTAGCCTTTCCTGAGACAATTATTTTTTTTTAAATATGTTGGTGTTTTTATCTAAGTTTCTTCTCAGAGGCAGTCTTTCGCAAGGAGTGGAAGGGTGGTGCTTCTGGCATGCATTTTCCGTTGTGTATAAGAAAAGGGACAAAAATGATAGCATGGGTCGAGGTAGAACTAATTTGCTCTGGGAAAGAAATGCATTCCGAAGGATTCCTTGGCTAGTATTGATAGATTCAGTTCGCCGAATATAGTTTGACTTTTTGTGAGCAGACTACTGCTACTACTCCTACTACTGATACAACAAATACTACTACTACTACTGCTGCTACTACTAGTAGTAGTAGTAGTAAAATACTTGCAGCCATAATTGTTGTTTTAAATTTCTGTCGTAGATTTTCACTTTAATGATATTTGTATTTGTAAAAGCCGCAAAATAAACAAGCACACATACACGTATATATACAGTATATATATACACACACACACACATATATATATATATATATATATACTTATTATTATGATTACTTATAATTATTATTATTCAGAAGACGAGCCCTATTCATATGGAACAAGCCCACCAAAGGGGCCATTGCCTTGAATTTCAAGCTCCCAAAAAGAATACGGTGTTCGTTAGAAAGAAGGAATAGAAAGTAAAGGAAAAAGCAGAAATAAGAGATCTCACTTATTAAAAAAGAAAAAATTAAATTAACAAAGTCAATAAATAGATAAAAATGTAAGTAACTTCATATACATGAATATATTTTACTTATTTGTTTAAATAACTATCGTCTCCTTGTAGGCTGGACGAACTTAAAGAGTCCAGAATCAAGTATTGATATAACACAGCGACCAGGTAATGAACCTTTTCCGTGTTTCGAAGATATGATTGTCGGTTTCCGCTTTCGACACGACAGGAAGTTGCCGAACAGGTGCAAGAAGGGTTTTCGGGGATGAGAGAAAACGGATTAGACGGCGCAGGTGGAAAAGCATTCTGCTCACTAAGGTCTTGGTGACAAAAATTGACCGATTTTATTTTTACGTTAGCCTATATATATATATATATATATATATATATATATATATATATATATATATATATATATATATATATATATATATATATATATATATATATATATATATATATATATATATATATATATATATATATATATATATATGTATGTATGTATGTATATATATAATGTAATTTATTCATATACACGTATATATGTATATATAAATTATATATATATGTATATGTATATATAATTTGTGTATTTTTACATATATTATATATATACATATATATATATTATTTATATATATATATATATATATATATATATATATATATATATATATATATATATATATATATATATATGGATAACTGAATCACGAAAATATGGAACGTGATGAATATATAAATAAAGATAAAATCCACGAAGGAAACGGAAACACTGGAGTGCTGCGTGAGGCCTTTCGACACTAGGTCCTTTACTTAGCAGACTGAAGAAATATAAAAGTATGTTTACAAAGAAAGCTCATATAAATGACAGATGGGGATTATAAAGGAAACATATGTACCTGGAATCCAACACAATTGAAGAATTAGTAGAAATGCCAAAACAGGATTAAATATTTAAGAGGTTTTTACAAAGGATTAGGATCAACCGTTCAGAAGCAGGGACAGGACAGTTAAATTTATAATCCCCGTCTGTCATTTATATAAGCTTTCTTTGTAAACATACTTTTATATTTCTTCAGTCTGCTAAGTAAAGGACCTAGTGTCGAAAGGCCTCGCAGCACTCCAGTGTTTCCGTTTCCTTTGTGGATTTTATCTTTATTTATATATATCTCCAGTGGACATATTTACTCTATCCAGTAAGATAAAACATTCTGTGACATTTTTAAGAATAATTGTTTTGGAATATTGTACTCTCATGCATTTAAATCACCTGGTAAATCATCCAGTTACCATGGGGAGAGAGAGAGAGAGAGAGAGAGAGAGAGAGAGAGAGAGAGAGAGAGAGAGAGAGAGAGAGAGAGAGAGAGAGAGAGATTTAAACAGTGCAGATACAACACAGGAAAGAAAGCTTTAAAAAAAAGTGAATATTCAACTGCGTTTCTCAAAATTAACATGAACCTAGACCTCCTAGTGGGTAGTGCTGTCAGTGGACCTCAGGCGGTGCACTGTAGGCATTACTTAAGGCTCTTTCCAGCGTCCCCTCGGCCCCTAGCTGCAACCCCTATCAATAATTTTACTGTATCTCCTTTCATATTCTCTTTCTTCCATCTTACTTTCCTCCCTCTCCTAACAATTGATTCATAGTGCAACTGCTTTCAGGTTTTCCTCCCGTTACGCCTTTCAAACTTTTACTGTCAGTTTCCGTTTCAGCGCTGAATGACCTCGTAGGTCCCAGTGCTTGACCTTTGGGGCAATTCTATATTCAGTGCAATTCAACATGAATCTAGAGAAACGGATTTTTCCACGACGAACTGATGTTAAATGTTTCATCCTGTGATTCACCGTCCGGAAAGTGTCTTCAAATCCTCTAACAAAACAATCAGTCTCTGTTTTCTTTTATCATCGAAACAGATGAAAGAGGTTATTAACAAACAAGTAATTAATGCAATTACTGCATTTGTTAAGACGTTGCTTGCGTTAAGAAGTTCCGTCAGGAGTTCCTCGTAAGTGAGATAGCTTTGTAACGACACATTCTTCAACATTCACTTATCAGAAATATTTCCAGTTACATTTTATTAGCAATCGGGGCATGCAGCATCAGGTATCTTTCCCTCCTGAGAGAGAGAGAGAGAGAGAGGTAGGTGTCTAGTTTATCAAGTTCGAAAGGATAAAAATATCCTTATGCTACTTCCAGTAGAAGCGATATAGAGGAAATATGCAGGATATTGAGGATATATGATACAGAATATAACTTACTGAGAGCGATTAAAATGTTTCAAATAGGAAGTGAAGCGTGTTTTACATGTTGACGAGAGAGTGACACGTTTGACGTTAAAAAAGGTTAGGGACAAAGGTGTGTTAGTCTCCACGGTTATGTAATATCCTTTATAAAGGAGTGATGCGAGTAGTCGAGGATGCATGTCATTTGTTTGTGCGTAGTCATTGCATGAGTTATAGTGAGTCGTGAATGGGATATGGAATTGTTGATGTTTGCAGATGCTACAAATTCTTCTTATTGAATAGTCAATGGAAAATGCATACGCTAATAAAAGCCTTCGAAAGTGTCTGGAAGAGGGGAAAGATGACCGTAAGAATATATGAGCAAGAGTAAGGTTAAAGAAGTAGGAACATGGAAATAAATATTAATATAGACGGTGGGAAAATGAAAACAACAAATGTTGAAAAAAAATTTGTATATATTATTTATGTCAGATGTTTTTCCCTCCAGTGAATTTTGATTCTCTTTAGATATTTCTTTCGATTGTTTAATCGTTATGTTTCGAAATCTTTTATTCAGTGAATGTCTGTTTGCCGATCTTGTGGGTTGATTTCTCACTGTAGTGTTCAGGATCAGTCAAGATAACATCGAAACTAAGACCGTTTTTTTTAAGACGCAATGCATTAGCTAATGAGTCCTGAGATTTCCCCAACAAGGGGCAATTATTATAAGGGTAATCGTCGCGGATTTCCAGCCCAACCTCACCCAACGTTTTCCCTTGATAATCACGAGCGAGGTGCGTAATTAAATCTCCTTATTAAGCTCCAGGACGTGAAGTTTATGACAGACTCACTCCCCTCTCCGCCCTGTGCCTCAGAGAGCAAGAGGCTCCCGGCCGGGGTTCCGAGAATTGCAAGGAGTCGGTCGATACTGGCCCTTAGGAATGCCTGGCCGGCCGGCCGGCCGCTTGCCGTCATGCCCTTGGCTCTCTCTCTCTCTCTCTCTCTCTCTCTCTCTCTCTCTCTGGCTGCACGTACGTCGCGTCTGTCCCTCGCTGGGAATATTGTCAGGCACTTCACGTCCGGACGGAGATAAAATACATACAGACATTATGCGTATCTTTGACATTCATGGGCGTAATTACTTTGAAGTATTGAAACCCCTCCTTGAATTCTCTTAACCTTCTTCCTATTTTTTTAATGTTCCTTTGGATTAGTTTCGTGTTATATACAAAGGCGTTGCCATTAAGGAATCTATTCTTATAAGGTTAAAGGAGCCTGTAATGCTGGTAAACAGGAACCATATTAACAGATGATTTTGACCATGAATTGCCCTTGTGACGATGAAGACGCTGTATTTAGCCTGGTAGTGGACGTTCCCCTGGGGACGGTAAGTCTGAAGATCATTATACTGGTATGCATTGATTAGAGAGAGAGAGAGAGAGAGAGAGAGAGAGAGAGAGAGAGAGAGAGAGAGAGAGAGAGAGAGAGGGCACTGACCTCTCTGCGTGGTTGAATTGCAATTGATTTTTTTTTTATCGCCATTAGAGGGAACTCTGGGCCATCCTATTTTTTTTATCGCCAAATGTCGGGTCACAACATGATATTCCTTTGACTGGATCAGTGTTGGGTCACATTATAATATACTCTTTACTTGGATCCAATTTTGGGTCACAATATAATATCCTGTGTAGTAGATCAGTTGATCAGTTTTGTGGTATGGTTTAATTCCGTGCCCCTTCCGAAACCGGCACGAGGCAAGAACTTTGCTTCGAATGCTTGTGGTGGAGAGAAACACATCCCAGGGTCACTGTGAACGAGAGAGAGAGAGAGAGAGAGAGAGAGAGAGAGAGAGAGAGAGAGAGAGAGAGAGAGAGAGAGAGAGAGAGAGAGTCCTGGAACTCGTGGCTGGTGCCGCATCCAGCCTATACTGTGAGCATTGCACCAGCGTCATCAAAGTGGCCTGGCCATTGATGCCCACCGATTCTTTCATGCAGCGGACGCTGATATACACAACTGTGTTCGGGCGAACAACAAAAGCGCGCGGCTAAAACGCGAGTGGACATAGGAAATACTCATGGCCAGTGCCACATAAATTCAGGCAATTGGAGAGGGTCTGCCCCAGTGCCACCAGGTGTGATGGGAGAGCTCTTGCCCGAATAAAACGTATCATTCTGGTGGTTTGAATGGCATTCGGTTTTTATTTATTTATCTGTTTTTTATTTTATATTTCTGCGAGGGTTCGAATGCAGTGACATCTTGCTGAGCCGATGGCTTCATCGCATAATTTATATATTTTTTTTAAGCGAATTTTCCCTACTCTAAGGTCAAGGCTTTTTCACAAACTTTATATTTCTGTTTTCTAGATATTTCGGGAAATTCATTTAACATCGTAGAAGTTCTTTATTTTTAACTGAAGTTTCCCTACTATTAGGTCAAAGTCCTTCACAACAAAACTTACATTTCTGTTTATAGATGTTTAGGAAAAATACATGTAATATGGAAATAAGAATAATTTTATGCGAGACATTGGAGCGCAGTTATAAACTAAGAGACAGAATGCTAGTATTTCTACGCAGACATATAGATACGGCGTTGCTTTTATCTTTGCGATGTTGGCTAATGAACTGAATGCCACTGTGTTCAGTATACAGTATTTATAAAGTATAATCATTATGCTAATTAGTTCCTTATCTGCAGTTATTACGAGATGTACGTATTAATTTGTTGCCTTCGTTTCGTTTATGTGTGTATGTATAGATAAAGGTGATGAATATACAGTATGTATGTATGTATGTATATATATGTATATATATATATATATATATATATATATATATATATATATATATCTTCTTCTTCTTCTTCTTCTTTTAATATTTATTCCCATTTTAGCATGTAAGCACGATGCCTTCTTTGAAGGACTTTTTGATTTGGCTTTAAGACCTGTGGTCTCGATCGGCTGCCCTGCCTGACATCACAGACCCAGATGCGTATGTTTCATGTATCATACCCGACCCAATTTCTTAGCATATAGTTATATATGGCGAGAGTTCGAGACGTGTGAGATGTTTGTTATGTTTTTATAGGTGTTGTAGTGGCTTTGTTTTGTGTGTGTATTTAGTCTAAGTAACATCCATTTGCTTTTTAAGCAAAATCCGTTGATTACATATATTGTTTATTAGCTGCCTCTGTGATCAGCCACTGCGGGTTTGAAAAGTTCGAAGTTGAAACTATTGAGTGTAACCGACTGAGCCATCGTGTATTTTATATATATTGAATATACATACTGTATATTATATATATACATGCTTAATATATATTATATATTATAAATACCATATTCTACACACACACACACACACACACACACACACACATATATATATATATATATATATATATATATATATATATATATATATATATATATATATATATAAACATACATACATACATACTTTTCCTAAAAGTAATCAAGTAGTTATGTTTATTAGCTGAAGCCACTGGAAAAAAATTGGGACAGATTGAAAAGGACATTTGTATTTTCACATATTGAAGCACCTGGTGTATATTCAGTACCTGAAGAGGATATATTATACATTATACATATATATATATATATATATCCAATTGGGGAGTGATTTGAACCGATATATATATATATAATTTTTACGGCTTATTTTCACAGCCTCCGACCATGACAAGACAGAATCAGTAAAAAATGGGACAGATTGAAAGGGCTTTGCTCAGCGAAGCACCTGGTGTATGTCATGAAGAGGGACATTTGTTTGATGTGGTCAATTGTTCATTTGAACCGATTTTGATTTTTACGGCTTGCTTTTATGACATGACAAGACAGCAGTTGGGACTCTTGGCTCTCCTCAGTTTGTAAGACATTTGACATGATTTGAAGTGAAGTTATTTGTCACTACTGTGGTTTGCTTTGTATATATATATATATATATATATATATATATATATATATATATATATATATATATATATATATTTATATATATATATATACATATATATATACATATATATATATATATATATATATATATATATATATATCATATATAATTATACATGTAAACTTTTAGTATTTTCCAAAGTAAACAAGAATGTTACCCATTTTTCGTTTTTATTGTTTTTTGATTAGGCTGGGCTCTTTACACCAGTTCTCCTCTGGCTCTTGCTCGTAAAGCAGCCCTACTGTCCCATTTGATGATATGTCTTTCACGCCGTTATCGAGGAGTTTCCGCGTCTAACCCTCTTCCTTCCTCCAAGCACGTATATAAATTATATGCTCTTTTTACCGTCCCGATACTCCCTACTCTTCAGCGTTGCCAAGCCATCTTCAGAAGACTGATCCTTCTTTTAAGCGATAAGCTGTGTGTATCATATGTGTGTGTGTGTGTTTACATATGCAAATACAGAGAAACATATTTATATATACTGTATGTGTGGGTGTATGTGTATACATATACAGTATTATGTATATACACATATTTCTATATACATAATATATGTGTGTGTATAAAATATATATATGTGTTATGTATATATATATATATATATATATATATATATATATATATATATATATATATATATATATATATATATATGTGTGTGTGTGTGTGTGTATGTTTTCACGTATAGTATATCTATATAAATATATATATGTATATATATAGAGAGAGAGCTAGATAGATAACGTGTGTGTGTGTGTGTGTGTAGTGTAATAAACCCCTTAGTATGTGTAACATGATACCGGAAACATTTTTTTTTCCACAGCGATAAAATTTTATTTTTTATGTATATTAAAGAGACAATTGTCAGATCTTATTGTACATATAATGGCCTTCGTCATCAGTTTTTATAACTCGTCATTGCTGCACGAGACAAGATTCTTGTTCTCACGGAAATTTATGCATATCGTTTTATGTATAACACTGCTTTGCAGAATTTCGGATAAACCGAGCATCAGCCGGAACACAGATTGTGCAGGTGTTTTGCGAGCATTAATAATAATATTGATAGGATATTTAAGAAAACTAAACAATGTTATTTATAATATTCTTCCGATGTGATTTTTGTTCAAGGGAATTTTCATTTCTTGATTGTCAACAATGATAAAAAATATTGGACGGATGTGTTGACGTGGACAATACTTAAAATATATGTATAATAATTGGAAAGATGCTAATAATTTGGAATGGTATTCCGGCGGCGTTTTCCCGAGATGTAACCGAGTTCCGGGATCTTTCCCTGAAAAAAGCGGGACGCCATATCTTAAAAACTAGCCATAGAATTTTCTTGAAAATAATCTCATTATGTTTCCCCACACCTAACCTAACCTAGGGGCTTGGTAAAAAAAAACCAGGGCTGGTGCAGTACTAGTATACATCTCAGGAATTTGCATTCTGGCGTTGATATTGATAGTAAACTTATAGTTCAAGTATGAATCTGACCTAAAGCTTAGCTGACTTACATTGACGAAATATGCGAATTGAATTCATTCTGCAGTTTTACAAGGATTACGGAGAAAATAACCTTTATTTTATTTATTTTTTTTTTTTGCGGGGAGTGGGTAGGTCAAATTCCGGAGACGAACAATTATACTTACGTAAAGGGGTAGTGCCGTCGGCGCGCCTTTCGCGGTGCACTGTAGGCATTACGTAAGATTCTTTGCAGCGTCCCTTTGGCCCCTAGCTGTAACCCCTTTCATTCATTTTACTGCACCTCCGTTCATATGCTCTTTCTTCCATCATACTTTCCACCTTCTCCGAGTAATTGATTCACTGCAGTGCAACTGCGAGGTTTTCCTCCTGTTACACCTTTGAAACATTTCTACTGTCAATTTTCATTCCAGCGCTGAGTGACCTCATAGGTCCCAAGTGCTTGGCCTTTGGCCTAAATCTTATTATTCCAATTCCGGCTCCAAACGAACAAGAATATACGAAAGACCTGAAGAATCAAAGTATAACGAGTCGCAGAGTCCGAAGATTCAGTAGTATATTAATGTAACTTCACGCTGGGTATTGAGAGATCACAGTTGTTCAGCAAGGAATGCAACGCCGAATTTATTCATCCCGTGGATGCCCAACCAGACTTTAATGCTTTAAAACTGCAAGCACTGAAGAAGCGTTCCAAGACTCTCGCAGGCGATAAAAGACCGAGTTGAGGAGGATGTAGAATCTTACTGGGGCTGATGCAGAATAATTTATCTCCTTCTTTTGGCTGATAATATCTTCTTTTAACAGGTTTCTCGGAACCTTAATGTATTTCGTTTGTAATATTGTGGGAGGGAGATAGATGTAAGCAGGCCATTGGATGCTAGATATATATATATATATATATATATATATATATATATATATATATATATATATATATATATATATATATATATATATATATATATATATATATATATATATATATATAAAACATGTCTGTGTTAACCAGATGAAATCTTATTAATAGAAATGGATCGAAATTTACGTATGAATTCGCAGGCACGAAGTTTATCTATCATTCTATCCACCAATCTATATCTATCTGCCTTCCTCTCTGATACTGGTCACATGCGCATCGGCGCAAGGAAAGCTTTAAGCGGCGGGATGCGCGTCCCCTTTCCCACTCCCCTCTTTAAGAAGGGGCGTTTCACAAACAAATGCTCCTTCTTCAGAAGAGACCCTTTGGGTCTTACGTCCCAGGGGCTGCGCATGTGGAGTACAATGGTTATGTTATTCCGAGACCGCCTTTCGTATTTCCCCATTTGCACCTTATCTCATGCTTCCGGCCAGATGCAGGGGTAGGGTGAAAATGGCTGTGTGTGTTGGAGAGAGAGAGAGAGAGAGAGAGAGAGAGAGAGAGAGAGAGAGAGAGAGAGAGAGAGAGAACCAGTTTTATATTAGTGGGATAACTTGAGGGAGAGAGAGAGAGAGAGAGAGAGAGAGAGAGAGAGAGAGAGAGAGAGAGAGAGAGAACCAGTTTTACATTAGGGGAAGAACTTGAAGGAGAGAGAGAGAGAGAGAGAGAGAGAGAGAGAGAGAGAGAGAGAGAGAGGGAGAGAGAGAGAGAGAGAGAGCCAGTTTTATATTAGGCGGGGCGGGAGAACTTGAAGGAGAAAGCGAAGGTGAGAGAGAGAGAGAGAGAGAGAGAGAGAGAGAGAGAGAGAGAGAGAGAGAGAGAGAGAGAGAGAGAGAACCAGTTTTACATTAGGCGGGAGAACTTGAAAGAGAGAGAGAGAGAGAGAGAGAGAGAGAGAGAGAGAGAGAGAGAGAGAGAGAGAGAGAGAGAACCAGTTTTACATTAGTCTTGAGAATTGAAAGTGGAGAGTTTGAGAGGAGACTTCAAGAGAGAGAGAGCCATTTTATATTAGGCGGGGCGAGTGGAGAACTCCAAGGAGAATGCCCGCTTTTCTTGCATGGATGAGAGAGAGAGAGAGAGAGAGAGAGAGAGAGAGAGAGAGAGAGAGAGAGAGAGAGTCTTAGTGAGATCCTCGTATTAGTGATAACAAAACAGATATTGGTAAACTATGGATACTCTTTTTGCTAGAGTTAATTTAGAAAGTTTCCTACTCGTCAAATGACTTCGCTCCTCCGTCTTATTCTCGTTTCATATCCGTCTCAGCGTCGCTACTTTCTCTCCGTCTTGAGGCATTCCTGTGGATATTATTTGCTATTATGAAATTATCAACTTCGGTATTATTACGTCATTCCTCTTTGTTCAGAAGATGAAACATTCTTTCCTCCCCGAGTGGGCACGGACTTCCAACTTCATTAATGAACATTTTGTTGCATGGATAAGTGACATTATTATTATTATTATTATTATTATTATTATTAAAATTATTATATATTATTAAAATTAGGAAAAGACCTTCTTTAATACAGGTTTTGTTAAACAAAATGGCAGTTTCAACAGCAATTATTTTATATAGTAAACGCTCAGTTCGTCTTATCAGTTGCTCTTCTTGCGCTGGAATGATTGCAAGCAAGTGACCGATATTCATTTCCGGAAATGAATATCGGTCAGTTTAGTTTTAGTTTTCTGTAAAAGAAAACTATTTTGACGACTTTGTCTGTCCGTCCGCACTTTTTCTGTCCGCCCTCAGATCTTAAAACCTACTGAGGCTAGAGGGCTGCAAATTGGTATGTTGATCATCCACCCTCCAATCATCAGACATAGCAAATTCCTCTGCAGTTTTTATTTTATTTAAGGTTAAAGTTAGCCGTGATCGTGCGTCTGGCAACGATATAGGACAGGCCACCAACGGCCCGTGGTTAAAGTTTCATGTGCCGCGGCTCATACAGCATCATACCGAGGCCAGCGAAAGAAAGATCTATTTTCGGTGGCCTTGATTATACGCTGTACAGAAAAATCGATTGCGCCGAAGGCACTTCGCCGCATTCTTTATACTTGTTTCTTATTGATCATGGATGTTGAGCGGTAATTAAGTATCTTGCTCGTAATATAAAAAAAATATAAAAAACAACTTCGTTCTTTCCTATTCTATTGAGCGAGTTACAACTCGCTGAGGAAATGTTGATTGCAACCTTTCATTCAGATGCGGACAAGCATCCGTCGTTGATATTGAGCCATCCACTTGAATCCTTTCAAAGAAATCATTATTATACATAATGTTGCTGCTAAAGCGTAATGGTCCCCATGCAGTCAGAATGTTGAATGTCAAGGGAACAGGTAGTGTTTACCACGATTTACCGGATGTTCCTCTCTCTCTCTCTCTCTCTCTCTCTCTCTCTCTCTCTCTCTCTCTCTCGGCGTCATAGTCTGGATGGTGTGACCCCAGTTTTAATAGCGATAAATCAGTCCTCTCTCTCTCTCTCTCTCTCTCTCTCTCTCTCTCTCTCATAGTCTCTCATAGTCTGGCGTCATAGTCTGGTTATAGTCTGGATGGTGTGACCCCAGTTTTAATAGCCATACATCAATCTATCTCTCTCTCTCTCTCTCCCTCAGTTTTAATAGCGATCTCTCTCTCTCTCTCTCTCTCTCTCTCTCTCTCTCTCTCAAACATTATAGTCTGGAAATCGTCAGTCTCTCTCTCTCTCTCTCTCTCTCTCTCTCTCTCTCTCTCTTTCTCTCCTCTCTTTTCACACAATGAAATTTTCTTTATGCTATTTTAATATTATTATTGATGTTATATTTATATTATCATGCGAGGTCGGTATTACCTTGTTCTACATTTCTAACAATACCATTTTGAAGCATTTATATTTGTGGAGGCCGTGTCTCTCGTTCTCTTAGAAGCGCTCTTTTTAGTTTTCTGCAAAAGAAAACTGTTATTATAGAGATGGCTGCTATTTGTCTGTCCGTCCGCACTTTTTCTGTCCGCCCTCAGATCTTGAAAACTACTGAGGCTAGAGGGCTGCAAATTGATATGTTGATCATCCATCCTCCAGTGATCAAAGATACCAAATCTCAGCCCACTAGCCTCAGTAGTTTTTATTTTACATAAGGTTAAAGTTCGCCATAATCGTGCGTCTGGCACCTGCTGTAGGTGCCAACAATACAGGCCACCACCGGGCCGTGGGTGAAAGTTTCACGGTCCGTGGCTGCGAGTTTCATACAGCATTATACTCTGTACAGAAAATTCGATTGCGCCGAAGACACTTCGGCGCTTTTTTACTTGTTTAAAAATTCAGACGTATATTGCGTTTTGTCTTTTTCGTATGTTTTCCAATACCCATTTTCTTATTTTTAATTATGTATATTAATGAGACTGGAGAAAAACAAGAGGTATGCTCATGCTCGTGGTGCGATTAGTAGCATTCTTGCTTCCCAAGCGAGAGGACCCAGGTTCGACTCTTGGGCGAGGACGGATAGGCGAGAGCTGTTAAAAACCCAGTGCGCCTCTGTTGGCCTGAACAGTTAATTAACATATACATCTATCTGTCTGTCTGGACACACCCACACAAACATATATACATATACATATACATATACATACAAGGGTATATATATATAATATATATATATATATATATATATATATATATATATATATATATATATGTATATGTATGTATGTATGTTTGTATGTGTGTATGTATGTATATAGGACCCATGACGTCAGAAATAACGGCAATATTTGAATAAATTTGTAATTAACTTATCCTTTTACCTATCTGTTTATCTACCTATCTGTCTGTCTGTCTATCTAGCTATATATATATATTTATATATGTATTTATATATACATTATATATATATAATTAAAAATATATATATGTATGTATGTATACATCATATACACATATATATATATATATATATATATATATATATATATATATATATATATATATATATATATATATATATGTATATATATATATATATATATATATATATATATATATATATATATATATATATAAACAAACACAAGTTTAACCCATACCCTCAAAAATAATAGCAATGTTTAACTGATTTTGCAATTGAACAGAAATTGTATTGCATCAACTGCATTATGTACATTACTTATTTGTAGATCAGTTCTTGAAGCTTGATATTTGATAGTATAAAAAAAAAAGTCACCTGCTAACTGGTGACAAAACCCATTTCATGTTTGAGAAGGGTTGTGTGTCTGTCCTAAGTATAGAGTCTGAATTCTTTCAGGAATACAGCGGAATCAAAGTCACTTGTTTATATATCATGGCTGCATGGGTTAAGTCACTGTTGTTTATTTCTCGGACCCAAAATGTACAGGTTAGAATTCTGGCCGGGGTAATCTCACTAATTGTATGTAATTTTCTTTGGCTATGTTATTCAAGGTTAAGTAAATTCGATAATAGTGGTATTTTGCTTAATATGTAAGAGAATGAAAAAAAAAAAAGGTTGTGTGAATTAGTAACACATATATGGATGTGTGTGTACGTCAATATATATATATATATATATATATATATATATATATATATATATATATATATATATATATATATATATATAGAGAGAGAGAGAGAGAGAGAGAGAGAGAGAGAGAGAGAGAGAGAGAGAGAGAGAGACTGGGACAGAAAAATCCATGAAACTTACACTCTTTGTAATAAAAAATCTTCGCTAAATACCCTCTTGTTTTAACGAGGGCGTGTTGTTAGTTGTATTAATGCACATAGCAATTGTGCAGGTGATCAAGTTTATATATATATATATATATATATATATATATATATATATATATATATATATATATATATATATATATATATATATTATATATATATATATATATATATATATATAGTAATTTGAACTATTTCCCCATGTGTTATTTTCGGCCATAATGGATATTCCACACTGGGTGGGCTGTTTTTTTGCTGAATAATGGTAAACCTGCTATTCCATATTTTATTTCCCATAATTGCTGTCGTAATCTTTAATATTATACTGTTATTATGTTGGTATCACAAAATGAATAACCTATTACGCTTTCTACCTCCACTAATGCAATTGTATCTTCCCGTACCCTAACATTTAGGAAGCGAACCGCAGTTTGAATGTCCATTCTTTTAATATATTTGTATCGTAATTTACTTGTGCAACATTTATTCCTCCAAAGATCCTGTGAAATTCTCTCTCTCTCTCTCTCTCTCTCTCTCTCTCTCTCTCTCTCTCTCTCTCTCTCTCTCTCTCTCTCTGACCCCTAAGGAATCACTGCAGAAGCATTCTCCAGTACCTCGACCCGACCATAATCATTAAGGAAAATTGAATCTCGCAAACTGAGAAGATACTGGATGCCTATTTCACCTTAGGTGGGGTGCCGGGGAGAGTGGGAAGGAATTTGAGGGGAATATTTGGGGAATGGGAGGTGGGATTTTGGGGGGAAGGAAGGGGGGATAGTAAGTAGCTAAGGGGGTGGGCGAGTGAGAGATATATAGAGATATATTCACGAAATTCTCGCAACAGATCTCCGTAACACGGTGGTCCTTTTATTCGGAAGGTGGTCGACAGTTCCCTCCAGAATGGCGAGGAATTTAATTATGAGCAGTTTTCTCTCGGCGGCCAGACTCGGCGGGTGCATTATTTTTGGTCAGTGTCTCTTCCTCCCACCGCTTAGGGTGGGTGGGTGGGTAGGTGGGTCGTCAGTAGAGAAGGGGGCGGGGTGTGAATATGGAGGGGGAACAGCAAGAAAGAGGTCTTTTGTGAATCTGAGGAGCGAGGGGGAAGAAAATGATGTCTGTGCCTGTTATTGTGAGTGATGAAGATTTTCGTTCCAAGGTCTTGTTCTTGCGCTGATGCACGCAAGCCTGGAAAATTTTGTTTAGATTATTCTCTGTTTTTTTTTCAGCTTTCCTTTTCCTGAAAAAATTGCTCAGATTATTCTTTTTATTATTTTCCTTTCCTGAAAAAAAAATTTTTCAGATTATTCTTTTTCCGGCTTTCCTTTTCCTGAAAAAAAATTTTCAGGTTATTCTTTATTTTTCAGCTTTCTTCCCCCCAAATTTTCTCAGATTATTTCTATTTTCTCAGCTTTCTTTTCCCCCAAAATTTTTTTTCTCGAATTATCCGTTAATTTTTCAGCTTTCCTCTTCTTGGAAAATTTTTTTTTTCTCGAATTATCCGTTAATTTTTCAGCTTTCCTTTTCCTGGAAAAATTCTTTTTCTCGAATTATCCGTTAATTTTTCAGCTTTCCTCTTCTTGGAAAAATTTTTTTTTCTCGAATTATCCGTTAATTTTTCAGCTTTCCTCTTGAAAAATTTTTTTCTCGAATTATCCGTTAATTTTTCAGCTTTCCTTTTCCTGAAAATAATTTCTCAGATTATTCTATATTTTTTCAGCTTTCCTTTTCCTGAAAAAAATTTCTCAGATTATTCTATATTTTTTCAGCTTTCCTTTTCCCCCAAAAAATTTCTCAGATTATTCTTTATTTTTTCAGCCCTCCTTTCCTTGAAGAAAATTTCTCAGATTATTCTCTTATTTCTTCAGCTTTCCTTTTCCTGAAAAAAATATTTCTCAGATTATTCTCTATTTTTTCAGCTTTCCTTTTCCTGAAAAAAAATGTTCAGATTATTCTTTAGTTTTTCAGCTTTCCTTTTCCCGAAAAAAATTTCTCACATTATTCTCTATTTTTTCAGCTTTCCTTTTCCCGAAAAAAAATTTTTCTCGAATTATCCGTTAATTTTTCAGCTTTCCTTTTCCTGAAAAAAAATTCTCAGGTTATTCTTTATTTTTTCAGCTTTCCTTTTCCTGAAGAAATTCCTCAGGTTATTCTTTTTTTCAGCTTTACTTTTCCCGAAAAAAAAAAATTTTTCTCGAATTATTCGTTAATTTTTCAGCTTTCCTTTTCCCGAAAAAAATTTCTCAGATTATTCTTTATTTTTTCAGCTTTCCTTTTCCTGAAGAAAATTTCTCAGATTATTCTCTATTTTTTTAGCTTTCCTTCTCCCCCCCAAAAAAATTTCTCAGATTATTCTTTATTTTTTCAGCTTTCCTTTTCCTGAAAAAAATTTCTCAGATTATTCTTTATTTTTTCAGCTTTCCTTTTCCCCCCAAAAATTTCTCAGATTATTCTTTTTTTTTTCAGCCTTCCTTTTTTTGAAGAAAATTTCTCAGATTATTCTCTATTTTTTCAGCTTTCATTTTCCTGAAAAAAAATTTTTCAGATTATTCTTTATTTTTTCAGCTTTCCTTTTCCTGAAAAAAATTTCTCAGATTATTCTTTATTTTTTCAGCTTTCCTTTTCCTGAAAAAAAATTCTCATTATTCTTTATTTTTTCAGCATTCCTTTTCCTGAAAAAAATTTCTCAGATTATTCTCTATTTTTTCAGCTTTCCTTTTCCTGAAAAAAATTTCTCAGATTATTCTTTATTTTTTCAGCTTTCCTTTTCCTGAAAAAAATTTCTCAAATTATTCTTTATTTTTTCAGCTTTCCTTTTCCTGAAAAAAAATTTTCATTATTCTTTATTTTTTCAGCATTCCTTTTCCTGAAAAAATTCTCAGATTATTCTCTATTTTTTCAGCTTTCCTTTCCTGAAAAAAAATTCTCAGATTATTCTTTAATTTTTCAGCTTTCTTTTCCTGAAAATAATTTCTCAGATTATTCTCTATTTTTCAGCTTTCCTTTTCCTGAAAATAATTTCTCAGATTATTCTCTATTTTTTCAGCTTTCGTTTTCCTGAAAAATTTTCTCAGATTATTCTTTATTTTTTCAGCTTTCCTTTCCTGAAAAAAAAAATTTCTCAGGTTATTCTTTATTTTTTCAGCTTTTCCTTTTCCTGAAAAAAATTCTCATTATTCTTTATTTTTCAGCATTCCTTTTCCTGAAAAAATTTCTCAGATTATTCTCTATTTTTTCAGCTTTCCTTTTCCTGAAAAAAATTTCTCAGATTATTCTCTATTTTTTCAGCTTTCCTTTTCCTGAAAAAAATTTCTCAGATTATTCTCTATTTTTTCAGCTTTCCTTTTCCTGAAAAAAATTTCTCAGATTATTCTCTATTTTTTTCAGCTTTCCTTTTCCTGAAGAAAATTTCTCAGATTATTCTCTATTTTTTCAGCTTCCTTTTCCTGAAAAAAATTTCTCAGGTTATTCTCTATTTTTTCAGCTTTCCTTTTCCTGAAAAAAAATTTCAGATTATTCTCTATTCTTTCAGCTTTCCTTCTCCCGAAAAAAAAAATTCTCAGATTATTCTCTATTTTTTCAGCTTCCCTTACCTGAAAAAAAAATTCTCGAATTATTCTTGAATTTTTCATCTTCCTTTCCTTGTTCTGTTCTAAGTGGTAATCGCAATTTGAAGAAACTACATAACCTATATTTCAGCAGCGTAAAAAGTCTGTATCATGTGTGCTGTTCACCGCGAATACAGCACGAAAAAAGTACCGAGCGGAGGGAATGAATGGCGTCATTGTTGTTAAATATGAGCCATGAGAAGCCTCGGTTGGGACGATGGAAGGTTGAAAGGGGACTACGTGTCCCTGCTTTGGGAAAGGGCGGTCGGTTGCTTGGTGCTGGCAGTGTCCAAAGGGTAAAGGGGATTCTGTCACACACACACACACACACACACACACACGCGCGCACACGCACACGCACACTCACACTCACACACACACCCATGCACAGGTAGGCTCTCGCATGCATACACACAAATGACGGTCAGTGTGTGCATGAGAGAGAGAGAGAGAGAGAGAGAGAGAGAGAGAGAGAGAGAGAGAGAGAATGGGTCAATTGCAGTTATATACATTGAAAGTGTATATATATATATATATATATATATATATATATATATATATATATATATATATATATATATAGAGAGAGAGAGAGAGAGAGAGAGAGAGAGAGAGAGAATGTGTCAATTGCAATTATATACATTGAAATTGTATGTAGAGAGAGAGAGAGAGAGAGAGAGAGAGAGAGAGAATGGGTCAATTGCAGTTATATACATTGAAAGTGTATGTAGAGAGAGACAGAGAGAGAGAGAGAGAATGGGTCAGTTACAGTTATATACGTTGAAAGTCTGTAGAGAGAGAGGGAGAGAGAGAGCGTGCTTGGAAAGGAAAGGAAGGGGAGGAGGAGGAGGAGGAAGAGGAGGAGGAGGAGGCATGAGGAAACAGAAGTCTGACCTTAAAGTTGTGGTATGAGCAGGGCGGCACTCCAGCAGTGTTTCCTCACACTCACTGGTGAGCTACCGACCCATTGGAAGTACATCCCGAAAAATTCTCTCTCTCTCTCTCTCTCTCTCTCTCTCTCTCTCTCTCTCTCTCTCTCTCTCTCTCTCTTTTAACCGTTCCCCTACCCTCATCTTGTAGTGCGGAGTAGAGAGAGATACCCAGAGATGCTTATCAGCCTGGGTGATGCTGCATCTCTCCTCTAAATCAGAAAGATCAAAGGAGCCTGCATGGCTGCCGGGGAAGTTAGGAAGTCAGCTGCAAAATGACCGCCGGTTTTTGAGTCCGTTGGCGGAACCTAACATGTTAAAAGGGGATCGGTGTTTGGCACGAAATGGAGACAAGACCGGTTTTAGTCTTTTGCAAAAGAAAACATCTGAGTTGGCTATTCGTCTGTCCGTCCGCCCTCAGATCCTGAAAACTACTGAGGCTAGAAGGCTGCAAATTGGTATATTGATCATCCACCCTCCAATCATCAAACGTACCGAATTGCAGCTCTCTAACCTCAGTAGTTTTGATTTTATTTAAGGTTAAATTTAGCCTTGATCATGCGTCTGGCAGCGTTATGGGTGTCAACAACACAGGCCACTACCTGGCCGTGGCTGAGAGTTTCATGGGCCGTGGCTAAGGGTTTCATACGGCGATATATGCTGTACAGAAAAGTCGATTGCGCCGAAGAAACTTAGGCGCATTTTTTACTTTATTTGAGATTGTATATAGTGAGAGAAGATATGTGTACCCTTTATTTGAGATTGTATATAGTGAGAGAAGACATGTTTTATGCTTTATTGAGATTGAAAGTGAGAGAAGACATGTTTACCCTTTATTTGAGATTGTATTTGAGAGAAGACATGTTCACCCTTTATTGGAGATAGTATATAGTGAGAGAAGACATGTTTACCCTTTATTTGAGATTGTATATAGTGAGAGAAGACATGTTTACCCTTTATTTGAGATAGTATATAGTGAGAGAAGACATGTTTACCCTTTATTTGAGATTGTATATAGTGAGAGAAAACATGTTCACCCTTTATTGGAGATAGTATATAGTGAGAGAAGACATGTTTACCCTTTATTTGAGATTGTATATAGTGAGAGAAGACATGTTCACCCTTTATTGGAGATAGTATATAGTGAGAGAAGACATGTTTACCCTTTATTTGAGATTGTATATAGTGAGAGAAGACATGTTTACCCTTTATTTGAGATAGTATATAGTGAGAGAAGACATGTTTACCCTTTATTTGAGATAGTATATAGTGAGAGAAGACATGTTCACCCTTTATTGGAGATAGTATATAGTGAGAGAAGACATGTTTACCCTTTATTTGAGATAGTATATAGTGAGAGAAGACATGTTTACCCTTTATTTGAGATTGTATATAGTGAGAGAAAACATGTTTACTCTTCTTTACATAAACAAACATCATCAGATACCTTATAATACATATCATATGAATATTAATGGTTTATGCTTATGAGATACATCGTTAAGGGCGGGAAGGAATAATTTATACTAGCGTGCGAGATTCCAGGTGGATGTCTGTGAGGAATAACTGTTAGTTTGCAGAAGGGTAAAGAGGACAAAGAAAGTTAAAGATTTATATAATATAGATCTATAGCTTTTACTAACATACCGGGAAATGTGTGTGGAAGGAAGACGCAATCCTTGATAAAGGCTGGAATTAGTCAAGAAAGAACGTATATCCTGTGCATCAGATTTTGTTAAGAAACAGCTTCGTAAAAAGGTCTAAAAGCAGAATCTGTGTATGGAGAGAAAAGGTTGTGATAGAATTGATGTATGATGGCGATGACAGCTTTGTCAAGAGTCATAAACATATTTGACGGCAGTGAAGTTTTTAGAAAGATGAGGAGACGGAACAGGTACAGATTTGGTACGAAACAGCTTCGTAAAAGGTCTGAGAGTAGAATCTGTATATGGACAGAAAAGCTTGTGATAGAATTGACATTGATGCCTTGTGTGTCAAGACTCATAAACATATATGATGGCAGTGAAGTTTTTAGAACGATAAGGAGACGGAACAGGTACAGATTTGCTAAGATACAACTTCTTAAAAGATCTAAAAGTAGAATCTGTATATGGACAGAAAAGCTTGTGATAGAATTGACATTGAAGCCTCGTGGAATGATGCCAGTATGTATGACGGCAATGACAGCTTTGTCAAGAGTCGTAAACATTTATGATGACAGTGAAGTTTTTAGAAAGATAAGGAGACGGTATAGGTACAGATTTGGTACGAAACACGTTAGAAGACAAGGATGTGTTATGTTCTTTGAGCTGTTCAGTACTTGAATGGACAGCGATTAAAGTTCAGAAAAAGTTGTAAGCTGATTGGCAGGTGCATGTGGATGATGGCAAAGAACATTTGTAGAAACTGGGGAAATAGTTACAAACAGTACGCAAGAAGAAAAAGGTAGGAGGCATGTAGTGGTGGAAGAAAAGTCGCATCAGAATGAATGAGAAACAAAGCAGGAGATAAACATTAAAACGCATGAAGGAGTAATGGGAGATGAACCTATTACGATATTTAGAGTAAGCGATGTGGTAGATAGAGGAATATATAAAGGAATAATAAGCGGTGAATCCTAGAGCTTGTGAATATATTCTGTCTTTGACGAGACATTCTTCGTAGTTGCACGAAACAGCTGCAGGGCTGAGGATTTGTTTTATTTATTTTATTTACTTATTTTTGCGCTTGGGATTTATTCGTTGTCGACTGGAGGTTGAATTCAGTGGTGACTGTCGCCTCTCTTCACAGAGAACTCTATTTCGCAGGAAAAACGTGTTCATATATATATATATATATATATATATATATATATATATATATATATATATATATATATATATATATGTGTGTGTGTGTGTGTGTGTGTGTGTGTGTGTGTGTGTGTATGTATGTATATAAAGCGTGGCATTTGCCTTTATTTATATATATATATTCATCATGTTCCATATTTTCGTTTCCACTGAAATGAAAACAGTGCTCGAACAGACCTCGAGGCTATAAAGTCACAAGTGAACATAAAGTTCGCATCTTAGAGTGAAAAACAATCAGACTGACTTTAAGAGTCATTTTAGATACTTTCCCAACTTTTACCACTCATCCACAGCGACATTCGTGTAGTCTGAAATCCAAGTGCATAGAGACCCACTTGTAAGCGTATGTACTGTATGTGTGTGCATGGGCATGCACAAGCTGACATTGGAGCTACCCATGTGTGGGTGGGTGGGTGGGTGGGTGGTTGTCAGTTCGCTTATACATAAACGGAATGAACTAATTCGATGAGGAGCTTCCTGTTGCAGCAGCTACTCTGGATATTAACTTCCAAAGAGTTATTCCTCCCCCTCCGTCTCTCTCTCTCTCTCTCTCTCTCTCTCTCTCTCTCTCTCTCTCTCTCTCTCTCTCTCTATATATATATATATATATATATATATATATATATATATATATATATACATACATGTATATATATGTACACGTATACATGTGTATGTATGTATATATATATATATATATATATATATATATATATATATATATATATAAATAAATATTTGATTCTGGCATTAAATAATCATCACCTAGGAGACACATTAGACTAAACTTTTGTCCCATCCAGTGGTAAATACTCTCTCTTAATCTTATTATAAACATATTTTCCGAACAAAACCCTGAGCAAGACCGCTCGTTTCTGGAAGCTTCTGATGCTGGAATATGCTCCCAATAGGCCTTCATCTTTAGGCAGCCATGATACTGAAAAAGAGAGAATGCTAGCCAGTTTACCGCGGTAGAAGTATATTTAACTGAAGAAGAAATCGGCTATAGAATGCTGACAAAATATCGCCTCATAGCTGTATTATTGACAGTTGCTTGGTTTATTTGAGGCTCATAACTCTTATTCTTATTCTGTCATCTAGTTCTGGTCAAAGGGATTATGCCTGTTTCTTAGTTTGGCATCGCTCGAGAGATCGAGCCCCGTGGGAGTTAGCTCCGTCAGTCCGCCTTATGCCATGCACTGTAGGCATTACTAAAGGGTCTTCGCAGCGTCTCTTCCCTAGCTGGAACCCCTTGCATTCCTTTTACTGTACCTCCATTCATATTCTCTTTCTTCCATTTTACTTTCCACCCTCTCTAACAATTGTTCCGGAGTGCAGCTGCGAGGTTTCCCTACTGTTACACATTTCAAACCTTTTTACTCTCAGTTTCCCGTTTCTCCGCTGAATGGCCTCTTAGGTCGCAGCGCTTGGCCTTGCATAACGCTTCTAAGATGCGTTATGCATGGGAAGATGAAATTTGGGCGTATTTGGTGTCATGTATCGTTACGCTAATAATGTTGCTCAATGCCGAGATGTTATTAATGATAATATTTTTCACTTAGAAATACTACACCAATTATTATTATTATTATTATTATTATTATTATTATTATTATTATTATTATTATTATTATTATTATTATTTGTTGAATAAAATGTGTGCGTTTTGCGAGTTGATTTTATACTGAGTTTTGTCAGTACTTCTAATAATTCGCTTTTCCTGCACATCATTGTTAGTGAAGGCAAAGCGAGTTATTAGAACTGAGAAAACTCAGTATAAAATCATTTCACAAAATGCAGCCATTTTATTCAACAAAACTTGCCTCAAAGAGGGTCTTGTTCCTTCGTATATTATTATTATTATTATTATTATTATTATTATTATTATTATTATTATTATTATTATTATTATTATTATTATTTTTTATATATAGGTAGTAGATCCTCTTTCAAACAGGTATTACTGAAAGTGATTGCTGCGTCAGCTGCGTTCAGTTTATATAGAGTTTTCTCTAATATTCTAATAACTGACTTTTCTTGGTTGCTGCATTGCGCCAGTAACTCGCCGATACTTGTCACGACATAATTTATTTCTGATGCGTTATTATTATTATTATTATTATTATTATTATTATTATTATTATTATTATTATTCAGAAGACGAACCCTATTCATTTGGAACAAACCCACCTAAGGGGCCATTGACCTGAAATTCAAAAAGCATCCGAAAGAATATGATGGAAGTTCATCAGGAAGAAGTAAGAGAAAGTTAAGTGTGCCTTAGTTTAACCAGACCACTGAGCTGATTAACAGCTCTCCTAGAGAGGGCTGGCCCGAAGGATTTAATTTGTTTGACGTGGCTAAGAACCAACTGGTTACCTAGCAACGGGACCTACAGCTTATCATTGTGGAATCCGAACCACATTATGGCGAGAAATGAATTTCTTTCACCAGAAATAAATTCCTCTAATTCTTCATTGGCCGGTCGGAGATTCGAACGCGGGCCCAGCGGAGTGCTAGCCGAGAACAGTACCAACCCATCTAATGAGGAACTGAGAGAAGTAAGAGGAGGGAAAGCGTGAAGAAAGTGACAGAGACCAAGAAAATTGCTGGATTTTCTCTGGGGATTCAGCAACTTTCACTCCAGGCCAGGCCTGGCCGTATCCGGAAGGCCACAGCAGCGAAAAATAGGTTCAGTTATTCTTTTTCGTTTTATTTTTATTCCTGTTAGTTATATTTTTCTTTCTCCAGTATGAAGCTTTCTTTTGCATTGTTGGTTTTAACTAGTGCCAAAGGCTCTGCCATTCTGGTGCTACCTTCTCTTTAAAGGAAAAGTGATGTGTATATATATATATATATGTTTGTATTATATATATATATATATATATATATATATATATATATATATATATATATATATGTATGTATATATATATATGTGTATTATACACAAATATATTTATTGTTTATCTGTATATTATATATATATATATATATATATATATATATATATATATATTTATATATATCACACATTACCACGGGTGAAAAATAAGAGATGGGGTGTAGGTCTGATTGGTTTCGACTTTATTTTCAAGCCATTGACGAATGGCTTGAAAATAAAGTCGAAACCGGTCAGACCTACACCTGTCTCTTATTTTTCACCCGTGGTAATGTGTGATAAATGAATCACGTACAAAAGTGATTATAATCATATATATATATATATATATATATATATATATATATATATATATATATATATATGTATATAATGTATATACACATGCAAAGTACCAAACGGAAAATTGAAATAAAAGGCATGAACCATTTCGTCTCATCTGCATAACTTCAGGAAGACTGGAACATGGGTACCAGCAGAAGTATAAATTATGTAGACTAAAGTGAAAACGCAATGGAAACGAACATACATTCGTCTAAAAACTGTTGACATCCGGGAAGAAGCAAGACCTTGAATTCAGATGAGAAATATAAATGAAGAAACCCTTTTCCTTCCGAGGTGGGATTCGAGACCACTAACGCTAGTAAATTTGTAGTCCACTACGCCATCGTGCAGCTCAGGTTACCACTTAGCCTGCACGGCAAAGTGGGCTAAGTGTTCTCCTTGGTCGGACTGGCTTGCGTGGGTTAAAATTCTCCCACAGATGTGAAAGGTTTTTCGTTTATGTATTCTCTGATTCAAAGACATGAATACAGTGCATGTTTATATACATATATATATATATATATTATATATATATATATATATATATATATATATATATATATATATATATATATATATATATATATATATATATATATATATATATATAGAGAGAGAGAGAGAGAGAGAGAGAGAGAGAGAGAGAGAGAGATTGAAAGCCTAAGTAAAAAGATAGTCCCTGCAAATGATGCCATAGACTACAGTAGAAATTGCACAAGAGAGAAAATATGCAAATATATATATATATATATATATATATATATATATAATATATATATATATATATATATATATATATATATATATATATATATATATATATATATATATATATATATATATATAATGACCTTCGACGCTGCTTGACACAAAGAACTTACTTAATCGTCCATAAATATCCACTCAGCTCCAGCCTCCGTGATCACTGTTCTCATCCCAGTAAGATCTGAATCTGCCGATTCTACCGGTGCCCGTAGGAGCCTAGCTGACGCTGTCATATCTGTTCTCTCACAGGGTGTGCGAAGGACAGGTCCAAGCCATCTCCGTTTTCTTTCATCATTAATTGAACTTTATATAGAAGTTCGTAATTTTCCTTAAGAATTGTGGTACAGTTTTTTGCTCAATCTTCCCGGATATTGAGGCTCTTCCTTTCCAGTACCCTTTTTCACACACACACACTCCACATATATATATATATACATATATATATATATATATATATATATATATATATATATATATATATATATATATATATATATATATATATATATATATATATATATATATATATATATATATATAGATATATATACGTATATATATGTATACAGGTATATATATATATATATATGTGTGTGTGTGTGTGTGTGTGTGTTGACAGTTTGAGGTCCAGTAAATATAGGAAACGAAGTATAACGTCCTCAAGGTGAAACTTGGGAGAAAACTACGCAGTTGCACCAAGAAGTAACAGTTAGAGGTGCTGGACAGCAAGCCTGAAGGAATGAAGCAGGAAAGGAGGTAAAGTAAAAGGATAAAAAGTGGGTGTAGTGTAGCTCGGGGCCGAAGGGACGTAGCAGACTCCCTCTAGTGAGGTCTGCAGTGCACCACGTGAGTTGCGCTGACGGCACTGCCCTCCTGCCGGGTCCAGAAGATGCTACCCTTCCGCTTCTCGGCCAGTCTTTCGGGACGAGGTGGCAAGGACGATGCTTTGTCTCGTGGATGTCCAAGGCCTTGCCAGTGGCTTCGCTTCGCTGAAGTCAGATTTAAAGCAAACATGTTACTGCCGTCGGTTTGATGGTCTGGTTTCAGTATTTAAGATATGCTTGTGGGTAAAATTGTTCTTAATGGGATATTACAGTAACGCACCTACGCCAGCTGGACAGGTGTTTCCTGAGATGAACACTAGTGGGGCAGAAAGTATTTAGCAGAGGAAAAGAGATCATAGGTTATTGAAGACTTTATTGAACTGCAGACAGTTTTATCTGCTTAAAGATTAGTAAATAGCAATGACAGATTAAGCTGGGAACTTAGGTTTGAATCTTCCTGACCAAATAGAGAGGACATAAACATACGTTGTTGAAAAACATTGTTTTCTATGTAGATAGTAGGTTGGAATTCTCACGAAACGTGAAGATATATGAAAACATGATTTTGATGCTTCAAATTAACAGACTGGTTTTTAGGTCGAATGCGAGGCCTTTTCTTGTGGTCATAAAAGTGAAACAAATTTAACATTGTGTTTGAATTATTTTATAATCATTCAAAAGACAGATGAGTTTTTAGAAAGACAGAGAGAGAAAAGACGAAGAGATGAGAACTCCTCAACCTTTAAAGACATCGAAGAGATGAGAACTCCTAACCCACTAGAAAGACATAGAGAGAAAAGATTGAAGAGATGAGAACTCCCTAACCCAATAGAAAGACTTAGAGAGAAAAGTCGAAGAGATGAGAACTCCCTAACCCAATAGAAAGACTTAGAGAGAAAAGTCGAAGAGATGAGAACTCCCTAACCCAATAGAAAGACTTAGAGAGAAAAGTCGAAGAGATGAGAACTCCCTAACCCAATAGAAAGACTTAGAGAGAAAAGACGAAGAGATGAGAACTCCCTAACCCACTAGAAAGACATAGAGAGAAAAGACGAAGAGATGAGAACTCCCTAACCCAATAGAAAGACTTAGAGAGAAAAGTCGAAGAGATGAGAACTCCCTAACCCAATAGAAAGACTTAGAGAGAAAAGTCGAAGAGATGAGAACTCCCTAACCCAATAGAAAGACTTAGAGAGAAAAGTCGAAGAGATGAGAACTCCCCTAACCCAATAGAAAGACTTAGAGAGAAAAGACGAAGAGATGAGAACTCCCTAACCCAATAGAAAGACATAGAGAGAAAAGACGAAGAGATGAGAACTCCCCAACCCAATAGAAAGACATAGAGAGAAAAGACGAAGAGATGAGAACTCCCTAACCCAATAGAAAGACATAGAGAGAAAAGACGAAGAGATGAGAACTCCTAACCCAATAGAAAGACTTAGAGAGAAAAGACGAAGAAAGAACTCCTAACCCAATAGAAAGACTTACTAGAGAAAAGACGAAGAGATGAGAACTCCCTAACCCTATATAAAGACAGAGAGAAAGACGAAGAGATGAGAACTCCCTAACCCAATAGAAAGACTTAGAGAGAAAAGACGAAGAGATGAGAACTCCCTAACCCAATAGAAAGACATAGAGAGAAAAGACGAAGAGATGAGAACTCCTAACCCGATAGAAAGACATAGAGAGAAAAGACGAAGAGATGAGAACTCCCTAACCCAATAGAAAGACATAGAGAGAAAAGACGAAGAGATGAGAACTCCCTAACCCAATAGAAAGACTTAGAGAGAAAAGACGAAGAGATGAGAACTCCCTAACCCAATAGAAAGACTTATAGAGAAAAGACGAAGAGATGAGAACTCCCTAACCCTATATAAAGACAGAGAGAAAAGACGAAGAGATGAGAACTCCCTAACCCAATAGAAAGACATAGAGAGAAAAGACGTAGAGATGAGAACTCCTTAACCCAATAGAAAGACATAGAGAGAGAAAAGACGAATAGCAAAGCGCGGATAAACGTCAGAAGCAGAGACAATCATGTCAACAAACAAACATATCGGGCGATGAATGTCAGGACGCGTCTTGCTCGGGCGGAGGCTCATTCATGGGATACAAGCATGAGATACACGGTTCGAAAAGGAACTCGGCAGGTGTTGGGATGGGCACCGTCAGTCAATAAGTCCTTGTTTATCGGGGCTTGAGAGAGAGAGAGAGAGAGAGAGAGAGAGAGAGAGAGAGAGAGAGAGAGAGAGAGAACATCCGTCGGCAGGCAAGCGACACTTCTTCGACTTCGATTTGCTTAGAATCGAGGGACTCACCTCATGGGCCAGTCGACCAGTCAGCACTTCTGCGTTCACGTGGGTATTTAATAATAACAATAAGCCGTATATAACACAGTCCCTTTTGCTGGATGACTTTCTGCTCTTATCTGGTGGCTTCGTGTTTGCGCTTTAGGCCAGAGTGCCCTGTCATGATATTCGTAACGGTGCTTGATCGAAAAGTGTGAATATTTCATAGGCAGCCTTTCGTGATCTGCGAAGTAGATTTTATCAGCAGTGGTGTTGGCAGTGTTGTGTTGCAGTGATGAAGTGGTTGATAAGCCTCTGTGAGATACAAGGGGAAGGAATTCTTTTAATCTATGGGATGCGAGAGGAAGGAATCCTCTTACTCTGTGCGATACGAGAGGAAGGAATCCTCTTACTCTGTGGGATACGAGAGGAAGGAATCCTCTTACTCTGTAGGATACGAGAGGAAGGAATCCTCTTACTCTGTGGGATACGAGAGGAAGGAATTCTCTCACTGTGGGATACGAGAGGAAGGAATCCTCTCACTCTGTGGGATACGAGAGGAAGAAATCCTCTTACTCTGTGGGATACGAGAGGAAGGAATTCTCTTACTCTGTGGGACACGAGAGGAAGGAATCCTCTAACTCTGTGGGATACGAGAGGAAGGAATCCTCTTACTCTGTGGGATACGAGAGGAAGGAATTCTCTTACTCTGTGTGATACGAGAGGAAGGAATCCTCTTACTCTGGGATACGAGAGGAAGGAATTCTCTTACTCTGTGGGATACGAGAGGAAGGAATTCTCTTACTCTGTGGGATACGAGGAAGGAATTGTTTTGCTCTATGGGATACGAGAGGAAGGAATCCTCTTACTCTATGTGATACAAGAGGAATGAATTCTCTTACTCTGTGGGATACGAGAGGAAGGAATTCTCTTTCTTTCAATAGTGATCAGACAGTGTTTCACGAGGTTAGAATCATGCGCCATTTAGGCGATCCGGGAATGATACGTTTCACGTTTCCTCGATAAGGGGAGAACAGATTTTCATTCAAACCTTGGACCGACGAAGAAAAATCCCTTCAGGTTGATCGAACGTCCTAAAAAACGGAGAACGATATAATAAAGCGTTTCCTAATGCACGAGCATGTTATGACAACAGCAACACCGACGTGTCGACGCCCCTCCCCAAAAAGATTGATCCCCCGTTACTGTACTTGATACTGGTTGTGGGGAGGGGGGGAGGCGGTGGGGACGCAGCCAGATGAAGGGAAGGGTACAGTGTGTGGTCCCCGAAATACCATCACACGATTTCACAAAGTTTTATATATATATATAAAAATTATATATATATATATATATATATATATATATATATATATATATATATATATATATATATATATATATATATGTGTGTGTGTGTGTGAGAGGATTTGTTATTGTTTTGTGTACACGCATTTGTCTACAACCTTACGACCATTATGAACCGTTCTCTTGAACCAAAGCCTCTTGCAAATTAACTTGTCATAAGATTGTGTTATTTATTAATTTCTTGTGTAATCAAAGCGGTAGTAAAAATGGTTTCAGTCACGCTGAAGAATTAAAAACGGTGCTATTTTATAAAAATAGAATCATGCGAAAGCACAGCGCGAATTTTTGACATATTGAATGGGAACCGCAAAAAAAAAAGGCACATTTCGCTACATGCGTATTGCAGTGCGTTTTTATCTGTGAATGTGTGTATCTGTGTAAAACTAGCAATATATTTACAATGATCAGGGTGATTCTGGCCAAGATATTAGTGCACAGTTATACGGGTAATTTCAACAGGCATTATATATATATATATATATATATATATATATATATATATATATATATATATATATATATATATATTTACATTATTAATTTCAGTGAGTCGATACTTGTTCCCATCGGTGTCTCTGCGTATGCTTTTTCTCCTTTGAGGTATGGCACGCTTAGTACCCCAAGCAATAAGCATCATTAGTCGAAGTATGTCGACCCGCGGGCGAGAGAAGGCGGGGGGGGGAGCGTCTCCCAGTGCCTGGAAATTGTGGAGAAAGAAAAGGTGTCCGGTCTCTCCTTTCCACATCATCTAAACACTCAATGTGTACAGTGCAGGACACGAGCGCTCGGAATGTCTTGAGAGAGAGAGAGAGAGAGAGAGAGAGAGAGAGAGAATCGATCCCCTCATTTATTCACGTAGCGTTGATCCGCCAAGGTCAGGGGTGTCTTGAGAAACAGCCTTGCTGTGGATTCAAAACAAGATCGGGGTCGACATTCGACCTGGGTTAATGATGATATGGAGCACCTTTTGGGAAGCAGGAGGAAGGAAGGTGTCCCCATTTACGTCATCACAATGTTCCGTCTTGTTTAGATACTCTAATACACAGAATAGAGGATGTTCCATCTTGTGTAAATACTCTAATGCGCAGAATAGATGTTCCATTTCTTGCAAGTACTCTAATACACAGAATAGATGTTCCGTCTCGTGTAAATATTCTTATACACAGAATAGAAGATGTTCCGTCTTGTGTAAATGCTCTAATACTCAGAATAGATGTTCCATCTCGTGTAAATACTCTGATATACAGAATAGAAGATGTTCCATCTCGTTTACATGTTCTAATAGACAAAATAGAAGATGTTCCATCTCGTGTAAATATTCTAATAAACAAAATAGATGTCCCATCTTGTGTAAATACTCTAATACTCAGAATAGATGTTCCATCTCGTGTAAATACTCTGATACACAGAATAGATGTTCCATCTCGTCTACATGTTCTAATAAATAAAATCGAAGATGCTCCATCTCGTCTAAATACTCTAATACACAAAGCAGAAGATGTTCCACCTCGTTTAAATACTCTAATAGACAAAATAGATGTTCCATTTCGTTTAAATATTCAAATAGACAAAACAGAAGATGTTCCATCTCGTTTAAATACTGTAATAGACAAAATAGATGTTCCATGTCGTTTAAATATTATAACAGACAAAATAGAAGATGTTCCATCGCATTTAAATATTCTAATAGACAAAATAGAAAACTTTATCAAAGGAAAATTTTTGATGAGCTGGATTGAAATTAGACACGACAAAGTAATGTTTTTTTTATTTAGCATCAAGCATTTATTTCGAAAATATAAATACTGCAGGAAATGGAATAAAAAAAATGCTGGTGACATTCGCTATAGGGTTTCTTGAGAGCAAAGAACAGCTTAATGTTCTGTCCTGGTCAAGTCTCGAAGAAGGAGCAAAAGCTAGGGAAAACTCAAGCTGAAAGGAAATTCCAGAGCGCGTCAGCTGAAGGCAGGAAAGTAGGTGAACCGTGTATTCTGAGCATTACAAATTTTCATGGAATCAAGGTAGGAAGAGGTAGATTGATGGGTGTTACAAGGGCATCTGGCATGTGAAGGAATTCTCCCCTTCATCTCAGCAGAACTATAACCAAAATATATCCATAGAGAAGAGAGAGAGAGAGAGAGAGAGAGAGAGAGAGAGAGAGAGAAGCACCTGTGAGGTAGAGAAAAAGAGGATCGAGAGAGGAAGTGAGGGTAGAATCATTTATCTAGGGTATTGCCTTAGATTCAGCCCTATCGAAGAGGGACGCAAGAGATGAACCCCAAACTTTAGGTTAATACTCCCAGCACGGACTTTTCACAAGCGAGATATTAGACATTACACCCAGATTCTTGTGATTTCTCCAAGACAATGTAGAGGCAAACGGGACTCTCAAAATATTATGGAGAACTACGCCTAAATCTTCACGAAAAATAATCAAACAATTGGGTAAGAGAGAAGACACGCAAATAGTAAGAAACTGTCTTGGTGTACATAGTATATATTTGTGCGTCTCTGTGTGTGGATATGAAATAAGTGGCTTCCCTAAAAAGAGGAGACTGTCGAGAAAACACCAAGTCTCTGCTGCGTCCAGTCTGCACCAGATGAAGCCAGGAAGAACCTTATGGTTAGAGGAGAATTTCCACCGGCGTTGGCCGCTTCACTTGCATTCGTCATGCAGATGCATTTTTGTGCTTCCTGAACATCAAGGCCGCTTCTGTTTCAGCACTATATATTTATTCCTTTTTTTACACTTGATAAAATACCTTACAAGACGTTTATTTTTTTCGCCAGGTTGTAGTTTCTTTGAGTGTGTGTGTACATATATATGTGTGTATATATATATATATATATATATATATATATATATATATATATATATATATATACATTATATATATATATATAGATATACTGTATATATTATATATATATATATACATGTATTATATATATTATATATATATATATGTGTAATATATATATTACAAATATATATTATATATATATATATATATATATATATATATATATATATATATATATATATATACATACACACACATATATATATACATGTATATACATATTATTGTGTTTATTTATTTATTTGATTGTACAAAGCACTGGCAAATAAATAATTATTAAGGCCAGAGAACTCCCGACAAGTTGCCGGAAGCCATTTTGAGGTCAAGTGGAACGATGAAAGGCCTTCATCATCATCATCATCATCATCATCATCATCATCATCTCAAGCAGTACCCCCAACCGCTCTGCCTCTCCATTTGCGCTCAGTGCTTGATATCAGACGAACAGCTTAATGGAAAGCACATAGACGCAGGTCATTGATTAGAGAGATTTTCGGCCATTGACCTCAGGAATTTTTATGTGGCTGCTTGAGAGAGATTAATAAGTAAGCCTTAACTCGGTCCTGCCAAAGCTCTCTCTCTCTCTCTCTCTCTCTCTCTCTCTCTCTCTCTCTCTCTCTCTCTCTCTCTCTCAGTCAGGAGGGAGAGGTATTTTAATGAAATGTAATGGGAAGTATTTTTGATAAGTGAGCAATGAAGAATGTGTGTTTGCAAGTCTGTTTCGCTTAAGAGGAATCTTGACAGAACAGATTACCTTATTACTACAATGTCATTTTGACGGATGTGTTAATATCATTAATTATTCATTTGTTAATAAGTTCTTTCATTAGTTTCGATGATGAAGGAATACAGAGATTAATTGATCATTAAAGGATCTGAGACAATTTTACAGGCGATGAATTAAAAGATGAAGCATTTGACATCAGTTCGTCGTGGAAAATTTGTTTCTCTACATTCATGCTAATTCTGAGGACCCGTTGAATATTCAGTTTTAAGCTTTCTTTTGTTTTTGTTATATCTACAATGTCTAAACAGTATTCTACATGTAAAAATCTAATATTTTATCTTCTTTCTCCCGTTCCCTCTCCCCTCTCTTTAGTCTGTATCTCTGGTAACAATACAGTATTTAACAGGTTTTTTAATTACGTGATAGATTGATATTAACACAAAAAATGCGTCGAAGTTTCTTCGGCGCAATCGAGTTTTCTGTACTGCCGCTACAGCGTATAATCAAGGCCACCGAAAATAGATCTATCTTTAGGTGGTCTCGGTATAATGCTGTATGAACCGCGGCCCATGAAACTTTAACCACGGGGCCGGTGGTGGCATATCCTATAACGTTGCCAGAAGCGCGATTATGGCTAAGTTTAACCTTAAAATAAAAATTACTGAGGAGGCTAGGGGGCTGCAATTTGGTATGTTTGATGATTGGAGGGTGGATGATCAACATACCAATTTGCAGTCCCATAGCCTTAGTGGTTTTTGAGATATGAGGGCGGACAGAAAAAAGTGCGGAAGGACAAACAGAAAACTAAGACCATTTCTTTTTAAAAACTCAAAGAATGATGCCATGATCTTACTGGACAAAGGAAATTTGTCCAGTGAAGTTGTCTTTGGGCAGAAAATGCGAACAAGAGGCCAACAACCATCCGTAATGCTTTCCAGTACGTTATGAACTGAATGCAGTAGCCTCGAATTCCAAACTTCGCCGCACGTTGCACGTACGCGATGACCTGACCGCGCGCCTCTAAGATGCGCCCCAAAATAAGACCCATCTTGTATGCAGAGGCTGCATTTCAGCCGGTTCGTAGACATATCCCGATCGATGTCAAGGCGACTATGCATATTCAGAAAAGGGCTTCACGTTCTTGGGCATTCTTTAGTCATTACCGTCTTTGTTTTGTGTTATCAACCCCGTGTGGTGGGGACGGCGCCGCCATTAACGAGCTGATTGTTATTACTGTCTCTATTTGTAGGCGTGATGTCTGTATTGTTGGCATCATTCTGCGGGGGGATCAACCTGGAGGTGATTGTTTTAATGAGGCAGCTATTATCTATATCCCCGCTCCAGGTGTTATAGACACACCCTTATCAAGTATTCGTTCTTCCAGCCTTCCTTTTATTTTGTTAGACACGCATGCGTTGAATGCATCATTGTATGCCGGCGTCCTTTTTCACGTTTCTCTGTGTGCTTTGAGACTCACACACACACACACACACACACACACACACACACACACACACACAAAGCGCATTGCGTGCGTGGGTCCTGCATGGCAGAGAGAGAGCCGGGAGATCTGGAATTTCA